>NC_142517.1:164797500-164905000 GCF_057876585.1 Rhinolophus sinicus | reverse complement strand
ATGTGTTGCTAAATTCTGTTCGCTAGTATTTTGTTGTGGATTTTTGCATCTATGTTCGTTAGGGATATTGGCCTGTAGTTTTTTTTTTTTTTTTTTTTGTAATGTCTTTGTCTGATTTAGGGATCAGGGTGATAGTGGCCCCATAAAAAGTGTTTGGGAGCCTTCCCTCCTTCTGGATTTTTTGGAATAGTTTGAGGAGGATAGGTGATAATTCTTTTTTGAATGTTTTGTGAAGTTCACCTGTAAAGCCATCTGGTCCAGGGCTTTTGTTTGTTGGGAGATTGTTGATTACTGATTCAATTTCCTTGGTAGTAATCAGTCTATTCATGTTTTCCGTTTCTTCTTGAGTTAGCCTTGGAAGGTTGTATGTTTCTAGAAAATTGTCCGTTTCTTCCAGATTGTCTAATTTGTTGGCATATAGTTGCTCATAGTAATTTCTTAAAATTTTTTGTGTTTCTGTGGTGTCTATTGTCACAGCTCCTCTTTCATTTCTGATTTTATTAATTTGGGTCCTCTCTTTTTTTTGATGAGTCTGGCGAAAGGTTTGTCAATTTTGTTTATCTTCTCGAAAAACCAGCTCTTGGATTCATTGATCTTTTGTATTGCATTTTTGGTCTCTGTTGCATTTATTTCTGCTCTGATCTTTATTATCTCCTTCCTTATACTCCCTTTGGGCTTATTTTGCTGTTCTTTTTCAAGATCCCTTAAGTGTAAAGATAAACTGTTGATTTGTGTATTTTCTTGTTTCTTTAGGTAGGCCTGCATTGCTATGAATTTCCCTCTTAGGACTGCTTTCGCTGCATCCCATAGATTTTGGGTTATTGTGTTTTCATTTTCGTTTGTCTCGAGACATCTTTTGATTTCTTCCTTGATCTCATTGTTGACCCATTCATTATTTAACAACATGTTATTCAGCCTCCATGTATTTGTGTGTCTTCCAGTTTTTTTCCTGTAGTTGATTTAGAAATCGGATATATTCATAGCACTGCAGTCAGAGAAGACAATTGGTATGATTTCAATTTTCTTAAATTTATCGATAATATTTATATTTTCTATGGATAAATAAACAGAGTAGAGGTGAGGAAAAAGAAACCAATTATCACCTATCCTTATGGAATAACTTTTTCTTTTTCTTTTTAATTAAAGTTTATTTGGGGGACAATTGTTAGTAAAGTTGCATAGGCTTCAGGAGTACAGTTCTGTAATACATCATCTATATATCACATTATGTGTTCACCACCTAGAGTCAGTTCTCCTTCCATCACCATATATTTGATCCCTTTTATCCTCATCTACCACACCCTTCCCCCCTTAACCTCTGGTAACCACAAAACTATTGTCTGTGTCTGTGACTTTTTGTTTCTTCATTTGTTTGTCTTGTTCCTTTATTGTTTTCAGTTTTATATGCCACATATCAGTGAAATCATATGGCCTACTTTTTCTGTCTGACTATATTTGCTTAGCGTAATAATCTCAAGATCCATTCATGTTGTCACAAATGACATTATTTCATCTTTTCTTATGGCAGAATAGTATTCCATTGTGTATATATACCACATCTTCTTTATCCAATCATCTATCAAAGGACACTTTGGTTGTTTCCTAGTTTGGCCTCCGTAAATAAACATTTCTCCAAAGAGGACATACAAATGGCCAATAGACATATGAAAAAATGCTCAACATCACTAATCATCAGAGAAATGCAAATAAAAAACACAATGAGATATCACCTCACATTAGTTAGAATGGCTATCATCACCAAGACAAATAAGTGTTGGAGAGGCTGTGGAGAAAAAGGAACCCTCATACACTGTTGGTGGGAATGCAGATTGGTGCAGATGCTATGGAAGGCAGTGTGGAGATTCCTTAAAAAATTAAGAATGGAATTACCATATGACCCAACAATCCCTCTTCTGGGTATCTACCCAAAAATCTGAAAACGTTTATTCATAAAGATACATTTCTTCCAATGTTCATTGCAGCTTTATTTACAGTGGAATAACTTTTTATTTAGCCATTGCAAATTTATTATCTTTAAACTGACATTCAATGTACTTTCCCAAGGAATTTTAATGTGGAACTGTTTGGGTGAATGAGCAGAATTCCTTAATATGAGAAGAATTCTCACAACATATTTGTCTATTAGGGAAGTGTTTTGTTTATTAGCTCTAAAGCTGTGCAAAGAAGCCAAAAGATTTAACCTCCCTAAACATGTTAACCACAGAAGCATAAGTCATTCAGAATTGAGAATACTAGAAGGTATTTGCCAGCTCCCTGACGATAGCTAGAAGTAAAGTTTACATGGAAATAGAGAAGGGAGAGGATTTTCTCATTGGAGAAATTGGTAGACATTGAAATGAGCTACTTTGGAAAACTATGGAGTTTTTGTTCTAAAGACCTTTTAAAACAAACATAGATCCCTAATGTTCTATAGTGTATTCAATTCATAGACATAAAGGAATGGACTAGAGCAGTACTTTTCATTCTGTGCTCAGTGAGGGGCTTCTCAGGGTGGAGTGGGAGAGAGCTAAGTGGAAGGTGGGGTAAGCTGGTGGGACAGGGGTGCCTCTTTTCTGAGGATGTGCTGCTCAGCCTAAAAAAGAGGTACAACCTTCATCTATTTATTTAGTTCCAAACTTTGGCTTCAGACAGAGATGATCAGGAAGCAAATATTGATAAATGGCTGAAAAGCATTGAAAATTCACTTCGAAATGAGAGCATTTCTTCTTTAAATATTGTGGCTAAGAGAACTCTCATTCGATTTTAGTGTATATACGTTAGAGATCTCACATAAAGAAGCTATTGTGTCTGACTTATAGTAGGCAATGAATAAATATTTGTTGAATGAATGGGTGCAGAGGAGAGCAGATATAGCAAAACACACTTGGCTTATTTATTACTTGAATGTTTTGGTTGAAGAAACATTGAACATACTTATTATGTAGAAAAGGGGTCAGTGTATTTTTCCTGGAAAGGACCAGGTAGTAAATATTTTGATTTTGTGGGTCATACTATCAATGTTGCAACTACTCAACTCTGCCATTGTAGTGTGAAAACAGCCATAGATAATACCTAAGTAAATGGACATACACATGTTTCAATAAAACTTTATTTGCAAAAACAGGCAGCATGCCAGATTTGGATTCTGGGCTATAGTTTGTAGAGCACAGGTATGATCAAACCTCTCAGCTTCAAGGCATATCGAGGTTACTCATTAAGGGTCTTAGGTGTGAGAATGAGCATTAATAAGAAGTATCTTATTATTGGATCAACATATTGTGGAAAGAGGGTTTTAGACTTTTATTTCTGAATAGCTGGATAGAAAGCAACTGCATGTATATGTTGGTTGATGTGTATGTTCATTTCATTTTGTTGCCATTTCAGCAAACTATTTTATTGAATTTATTGGGGTGACATTGGTTAGCAAACTTTTTCTTCCTATTCTTTAAAGTTCTATAAGCTGCGTCTACATAATAAAACATTAGAAAAAAATGGATTTATCTTTCAGAATGAGAAGTCTGATTATGAAAAGCTTCTGAAAGCTGTGGATGTGGAATTTTTAATTGCCAGAATTAATTCTCTTTCCTCAACACAGATATAGCCTCCTTTCTGAGGAAGGAGCCGCGGTTATGGAACCAGATAAAGTCAGTGTGTTAACACCAGGCTGTCCAATGTGACCAAAGGCAGGATGTTTGAACATATTTCTGGCAGAAGCAAAAATGGCTGACTCATAAATCAGCAAGGATTTTGTAAATGTCTCATGTACTACAAAGGTACTCTCTTTATGGAAGCCCTGACATATTTATTGTCCTCTCTCTGTCTCTATCTCTGTCTGTCTGTCTGTCTGTCTGTCTGTCTCTCTCTCTCTCTCTCTCTCTCTCTCTCTCTCTCTCTCTCTCACTCTCACTCTCTCTCTCTCTCACACACACACACACACACACTTTGAATAATTACTGGATTGTGTTTGTATTTCATTTTATTATATTATAGCATCCCAGTACTTTTATCGACTATGATAACTGCATTAGTTCAAACCATTTCAAATTTGAGCTACTTTATAGGTAGATCAGATCATTAATTGTTTAGAATTAAAAGAGGTAAAGGACACAGTCTTTATGCTGGGTGGATTTCTGATTTAAAACCAATTATCTCATTAATCTTACCTGTAGAACCATTAGCATGGTCAAAAACATCCAGGACCATACAGCATTTCAGTACAGAACTTTTTTTTAAAGCAATTTATAGCTAACTAGGAATAAATTCCATTTATGAAAATTCCTTTAAAAAAAATGTCTGATAAGTAGCAAGTAGCTACTTATTACAAACTTTCATAATTGTATCTAGAAAGTATCCAGAAATTTAGCAAATTTGGTCCTGGGATTTTCAGTGGCCCTAAGCAAGTATTCAGCCTTCACCAGTTTTTCCACTTGCAATGTGGAGTATCATTTTTAGAATCACAGATTTAAGATAATGAGAAGTGGTAAGAGATCAACTTATCTGACCATATGCCTTTATTTTTATGTTATTTTTACTAACATACCTGAAACTCAGATGAAGTGACTTGTCCATGGTCTCATAACTCATTTGAGTTTTGGGGGTTCAGAGGGTCTTTCTCCACACCAGCGTGGCCTGAGGTTTCACAAGAATAGGGATTTCTTGGTAAAGGCAGATGGTTCAGTCAGGGGCCATGAGACTATTCATTCAATAGGTCTTACCAGCCTGCCTGTGGTTCCACCATCCCTGTAGTGACAGTGGGGAGGTTCCGTGATGGCTTGTTCAGATGGGTCTGGTGCTCTGAATCTCCCTGGTCATCCTTCTCGACACCTCTGTCATCTCAGAGAAACAGAAGCCATTTCTAGCTTCTGTTCTGTAAAATAAGATGAACATAAATGGGACATTTTGGGAAACGGATGATTCTGTTTCTATTGCCCAGCACTGTGCTAGCACTCGCAGTTCTCCCAGTTAATACACACATTACACATTTTTAAAGGGTTAGACAAGAGTACAGTAACATGTATTCTTCTCTAAGATAATGCACTCTTTGGAGGAAAATCGCCAGATTTTTGGTGAAGAGACCCTGTCCCAACTGTGGTTCTTTGTTCTTAGATCTGTTGTTGTTTGTAGCTTGGGTTCCTCACGTGGCCTCTGATCCTCACCTGTAAGGTGGGGGACACGACTATCTATCTCAAGAGTATGGTGATAACGGAAAGGGAATCCCAGCTCCACTGTGTCCTGGTGGTGTGTGACCCAGGGGAAGTTACTCAACCTCTCAATGCCTCAGTTTCCTCATCTATAAAATGAAGATAATAAAGTAATATCTACTTCATTGGGTTTTGTGAAGAATGAGTTACTATATGTCAAACTCTTAGAGCCACAGTGGCACATAGTAAGCATTCAATACATGTTAGCTATTATTATATAAAACTGCACTGAAAGAACTGTATTAAGGAAAAGAATTATTTATTAGTACTTAAGTTGCATATATAAGAATTGGATTTAAACACATTTCTCATAGTGTGGGAATCCATTGATACTTGGTAGAAAGGACTTGCTTCAAATATTATTTCCTCCCCATTTTCTTTTGTTTTTCTTTATTTATATTTTTTTCCCCTTCTCTTTATCTTCTGTTTCTCTCCCATGCTCTGGAAAATGAAAAGTGGTCTGGAAGGGTGGAAGATTAAATCTTTCAACTCCTCTGAAAAAAAAGAGGCTATAAAACTGCAGTATAATAATGCTAACAATAAAAATAATATGTAGTCAAATCCGCAAGCTGCGTAAACAGACTTAGCTGTGTTCTGTTTTTGGTGTGGCCGATGAAAGCCTCCAAGTTTTGCAGTGATTTGCAGGATGCTGAGCACCGTTCAGGTTGTAAGGCATCCCTGCAGTGCAGTAAAATTGTTGGGAGTGGATGGGTGAGGGCTTTTTCAAATGTTTCTCTTGCACGCATTTGTAAATTTGAAATGACAGAGAAGGTTTATTGGGTAAACAAAAGTGTGTTCAACTGTGAATCATGTATTGGCTGCGACTAATACTATGCATACAGATTATTGTGACAACTATTTTAAAAGTGGATGTTATAGAGGCTGACAATGGTAAAGATGTGGGTTATGTGCTTCTGAGACTCCTGGGAAGTGACTAGGAGGCATTTGGATAGTTCCTGGTGTGTGGCTTCTGTCTAATTTACACAGCTAGTTCTTTGGAGGAGGACTCTGCAGGACACTCTGCCAGCTGCCTATGAATAATGAATGGTCCTACACAGAGAAGGGGACTCTGAGACCTCCAGACAGTGATTGGTACCCGCTGCTACCTCCACCGCTATCTGTCTGTCATCTATCTGTCTACCTACCTGTCATCCATCCATCCATCCATCCATCCATCCATCCATCCATCCATCCATCCATCCATCTTTCCACGATCTCAGAGTCAATTGAATGCAAAGAGACTGTTGCAGGAATTGTCAAGAATCCAAACAAAGTGAGGAGACACTAAGTGCCTTAATCCACACTAAGAACAAACTGTGAAATGGATTTGGACACAGTTAATCTCAGTGGACTGTTATATCCATAGCTTTAGTGGAGAAATCATTCATTTGCAAATTGAGAAAGTCCCCATTAAAACAATGTGATTTACTTGGTAAGAACAGTCCAGAAATTATACTGAGTTTGAGCAATAGTATACAGATGTAAATCCCCTAAGAATGTATGTGATTATGCAGAGAAGAGCAGCAATGGTCTCTTGTACCATAATCTGTGCATTACAGAGCCCCACAGTGCACATTTACACAGCAGACCATGGCCTGACTTCAGCGGCAATGAGCTATGGACCGAATGCTCATTGAGAGGACCAGGCACTTCCCGTTACTGGGTAGTAATAGCTCCAGTGGAACCCTTACACACTTAGGATCTTAGTGTAACAAGCAAGATGGAATGAATGCATTTCCGCCTTTACTCCTGCACAGTTTTTACCCCCTTTGAAAGACTCATTTCTATTGGCACTAACTAAACACAAGATTTCCCAGAAATCTAAATAGAAAATGAGCATCTAAATCTATACTAACAATACTATTCAGAATTGAGTCATGTTATAATATATATCATATATTGTCAAATACTGCTTTGGTCTGCAGACGTAATTAGTATAAGCTCGCCATTAATGGTATGATATATGATCTAGGACTCTTTAATTTAGCAAAAGCCAACTAATATTTATTTCTAATATGCTATAATCTTTACTCACATCACAAAGCATTAACAAAAGGTATATTCTTTAATGCTATACTCTCAAGGGTTTATTTGAACTTTTTTCTGGTTTAATTAGCTTATTCATTTTAATTAAAGTACAGTACAACATTTACATGGTGTTTAATCTGAAAGTTAATCCTGTTTTCTTAAAAGATTAAGTACAGCAATAAATACAAAATAATGGTGACTATATCTCATCGGACTGGTACTTTGGCTACGTAAACAACTTCTGCTGGATATAGCAAAAACATAGATTTTTCTCTAGAAAGAGAAAATCTTTTGTTAAGATATTAATGCCACAAGAATAGCTTTCTAACAAATTAAGTGTTTCCATGAAAGCCAGATTCCCACCCTGGCCCTGACTCGGACATTCACATCTTTTAGATTTGAGGTGGAATCCCAAAACCTGCTGCAGCAATCCCATAGCTGTATGCATGTAATTATGGACCACTCCCCTCCCAGAATTCTCCCCTCCCGTTGAATCTGACCGTTCCCTAGAGAAAGGCATGCTTGTCGAAAGCATTCTTCTCTAGTCTAACTCTTCTTTTGTCCCTGGCAAATTCATTGCCTGTATGGGCAACCTGTACAGCGAGCACCCTGTCCTCCACAGTGATGATGACTTTCTTTTCTTCCACTCTGACTTAGGCACTCACTTCCATGGTCACACTCTAGACTCGTCATTGCCACAGAATGTATCACGTGGAAGTCACTTAACTCCAACATGCCATTCTTCAACCACGACTTCCTTTTCTAGCTGCTTCTACTACAGTAGTACTTCATGAAGACCTCTAGTCCATCTACCTCTCCATCTCCTCCATCTTTATTTTCTTCCCAATTCACTCACACATCATTGTCATTTCAACCTCTTTCTTGCAAATACCCCCGGTTCCCTTGCCCTATCATCCCATAATAATACTCCTATATTAAATGAACCCAGTCATTCATTCACCTTCCCATGTCCATTCCAAAGTGGAATCTTTCCCATCATTCAAATATGCTTTTGTATCCCCAACTTGAGAGAGTTCTCTCTTAACTCTACCTTCTCATCAATTGCCTCTTTCACAGTCAAGAGTCTATGAAAACTTGTATATACATGTTTACTTCACTTCTTCACTTCTTATGTGCTCTTTGACTAGATTCTGTTTGGTTTTCGCCCCCAACTCCCCACCAGAATTTATCTTGCTAAGGTTGTCAATCACTTTCATGTTATTAAATTTAATTGGCACTTTTTAGACTGCATCCTGTTTTGCGTCACAGCATTTGTCAGAGCTGTCAATTCCTGCCATTTTGAAATACTTTTTCTCTTGGCGTCAATGACATCACATTTACCTGTTTTTGTTTGTTTGTTTGTTTTGTTTTGTTTTTTACTTCTTTCACCTTTCTTTTCAACTCTATTTTGGGAAGACAGTCTCCTCTTCTATCAAAAGTCTACGTAGGAAGTCTATCTCAAAGTTTGGTTTTGGGTGCTCTTATTTTCTCAAATTATTAACAATGTTGAATCCTAAAGATTCCAAATGCATCTATATGAAAAACACAAGTGCATACAAAGACTGGTAAATGAATTTTCATAGAAGCTTCATTCACAATAGCCCAAAATTGGAAACAACCCAAAAGTCCATCAAAAGGTAGATGGATAAACACATGTGTTAGTTATATAATGGAATACTACTCAGCAATAAAAAAAGAATGAACAGATACACACAGCACCACGGATGAATCTCAAATGCATTATGCTAAGAGAACGAAGACTGATATAAAAGAGTACATACTACATGATTCCATTTGTCTGAAATTCTAGAAAATGCAAGAGAATCTGGCAAAAAGCCTATCAGCACTGCATGAGGCTGGGGCAGGGGGAAGGATGGGCTGCAAAGGGCATGAGGAAACCTGGAGTGACGGAAATATTCTGACTCTTTATTGTGAGGGTCGTTTCATATGTGTATACATCAGTCAAAATTCATAAAATTGAATGAATACATTAAATAGCTGCAATTTATTGTAAATTATACCTCAATAAATGATTAAAGTCTACTGACAATTCTTACATTTAAGTCTTTAACATAGATCTCTCTTATGAGCTTAAAGCTGTGGATCCAACTATTCATGTGACCTCACCATTTTGATATTTCACAGGAATTCCAAATGTAACAAATTTAAACTGAATCTGGGATTTATTCTCCACATGCTTTCTGGTGTTTTTCCCCCCTCCCTTCAGTAAATTGCTGTCTCAAGGAGACCTCAAAATACAGTGGCTTAAATAAAAATGGGAATTTATTTCTGTCTCAGAGGACAGTCTACAGATAGGGGAGCCAGTGCTGGTAGGGTGACGCTACCATCCTAACCCCTGGATTCTATTTCTGGGTTCCAGGAGTGCTTTAGTTCTCATCCGATCTCATCCAGCAGGGGCAGGGAAACGGTCAAAGAAGTGCCTGCATGTTTGTTTTTTAGGGGCATCACCCAGAAGTGTCAGATGGCTAAACTTCGTTACAAGGGAGGGTGGGGAATATTGTCTTTATGCAGTCATGTGTTCAGCTAAAACTTTATTTTTATGGTAGAAGAGGAGAATTGATAGAGAGAGGGATTGATAGAGAGAGAGAATTGATTGATACTCAGAACTTTTTGTATTGAAACAGTATAGATCTTGTTTTGGCTGCAGTACCCTAATACCATTTATTTTAATGCTCGTTATGTCATTATTTATGATACGGCATCATCTACCATGCCACCCTTGAATACTGGCTTCCAATACTCTCTCAGATTATTACTGTGCTTCCTTGATCACTGCAAGTGTAGCTCTTAACCAGAGTATTCAGGAAAATGCAAACCATTTTCTTGTAGCTCTAAATTTTCCATTATTAAATTTATGGCATAAATGTAGAACAACACATCTTCCAACTATATCTTTTCTTGAATTGTTCAGGTTAGAATCACTGCCTTCATAGAATGTCATCTCTTACAATGTTGACTGGACCTGTGCAGGGCACGGGGTGAGATGCCCCTGGGCAGAAAGGAGCAGTCCATTTGCAAAGGAATGTCCATCTTTCATCCAGCACAGCTTCAGACTGCCCCGAGGGAGCCTGGCATCACTACCTTCATGGGAGGCAAGACAAGGCAGGATTAGAAAGGCTTGTTGCCAGCCAGGAGCAATGGTCTTGGAAGCCCTCAGAGGAGATCGTCACTCCTCCAGCCCAGGTGGGCTTGAGGTGCCTCTCTTTTCCTCCTCGGTGCAGGCCCAGGGATGCAGGCTGTAAAAGGCTCCACCAGCCACCTTGTAGTCTGCTGTTATTTTCTCCACATGACAGCCTACATAGAGCGGGACAGGATGTCCTCAGTCTCCTGAATCCCTGCTGACTTTGAAGGTGAGCATCCAGTCTCTTGAATGATAAAGGTATGAGATAAAAAGGGGAAGCTATAAGCTTCCAGGAAAAAAAAAAAAGGTTAAATTCTCATGGTCATGATTCCTGAGCTAGATACCATAAAATATGGTTATTGGAAGTCCCTTTGAAGTTTTAATCTTAGTTTTAATTTCTAAAGGTGGAGTTTCTCAAGTCACTGTAAACACAAAAGACTTCTTCAGCTCCTTTTGGAAGTACTTTCCAGGCCTGGCCAACCAGCCTTGTCAGAATCACAGTTGTCATTTTCTGTCTGAAGAACAATTTGCAATTCGGAGACCCACTCTGTCAGGTCTCACCACTTTCCATGGTATGGTGGCCTCACACAGCTTTGAGTATAAAAGAATCTCTAGACATTAATGCAACACAACTAATGGAATGTCTCAATCTGTTACATTTTACAATCATTATCCAACAATACCTCCAGCAACATCAAGGGGAATCTTTTTTTTTTTTCATTTTAAAGATGATCAAAATGAAATGCAGAAAGATTAAATAATTTTCCAGTCTGTCTGCCTCCAAAGAACTCAGTGTTTTGATCTCAGTTGTTCTGTCAAAGGGAAGGAATAAAATACAGTTTATGCGCCTCACCCTGATGCCATCAGTGTAACTGGTTTGGAGAAATGTTGAGTAGCCAGTGCCAAATTTCTGTCTCATTGACTACTTGTTCCTGGAGGTTGTGAGCTACAAAAAGAAATCTACCTCCTTAGGAGATTAAGCTGGACACAGCCTGACCATCTGCTCTCCTGGCAGGGGCTGACATAGACTGCTTTTATGGATACGGGAGATGGAGCAGGGCATGTCACTGGCCAACAGTGCTGCTGGCAGTGAGGCATAGAGGCAGATGGACTCCTAAGCCGCTGACTGCTGTCAACATCTTAGAGTCTATGGAGCAGACATAGTGCAAATTGTATGTCTTGAAGGAAAGAGATGAGGTGGAGTCTTGCTAGCAGTGCAGTCCCAGTGCTGGGAGGAGACCCCATTTTGGCCAGCAGCCCTGGCAGGTATCATGCTAAGTGCTGCAGTTAGAGCAATAAATAAGAGTATATAGCAGGATAGAAAGACATTAGGTAATAATGTACATAATTATTTAATTCTGATTGTGAGAAACTGTGATAAAAAGTAGAGTGCTCTTTGATAGCATGTAATGGGAAGATCTGAGTCTGGGTGTGGAGTGGGTTTCAGGGAAGGCTTTCCTGCCAAAGTGACATCTATAAAAACCTTGTGGGTTGTTTGTAACAGACCCTATAGGTTGCTCACCAAACACCCACTTCTCTTTCCGTCCTCCTCCCTTAGGGGAGGTGGCCCGAGGATATAGGTCCTGATTGAGCTGAGTCAATAATGGCAGTCTCAGTGCTTTGCCACATTGGTTTAGGCATGTGTTGGGTTAGAGTATGTGATTGGTTAGGGCATGTGTTACAGTTTCGGCGATTGAGACAAAAGAGAAGACTGCTAGAGGCTTTTGGGAATGGTTTCCTCACTCTTTACAAGGAAGAGGTGACCCTCCCTATCCCTGAATGTTGTCATGTCTGACCTTGAGTGCAGCTCCGTTGAGGACCATTCACCAAAGGCAGAGGAGGAAGATGGAAAGAATCTGAGCTCTTGTTGGCTTCCTTAACCGTGTAAGTCCATATGGAGCATTAGCTTTGAGGTTTTCAATATGATCATTATGTGCGCCAACTGAGTTTGAGTTTGTTTCTTTGCACCTGCAAAGATAACAGGAGTTATCCAGGTAATGAGTGTGAGTGGAGAAGGCCACTCCAGACAGAAGAACAATGCACGCACAGCCCTGAAGTGGAAATACAATGTAGTCCCATGTGGCTGGAGAGCAGTGAGTGAGGAGGAGTGGAACAGGATGAAGCTGGAGAGTTGGTGGAGTCAGAGCATTGCCACTAGGGCATTAGCTAATAATTTATATTTGGACTCCTTACAGGCATATCCAGGCTTCTAATTCTTTGTCTTGGATGACTCCAACAAACGCGATGTGATTCCTACTTTTACTCCTGTGCGGTGGACAATGGGAATAATTACATCGTACCTTGATGGCCTACAATATGCATGAAATTCACTAGTAACTACTCAGTTCTCTAATTTACTTGGCTTACGTCACATTAGCCTGAAGTATTGTTGCTCCTGGGTTCACCATTGAGTGGGGCTGCCTGAGGGTTACCCTCAGCACTTAAGCATTTTTGACAATACTTCAGAGAGTAGTTACACTGGTTGAGTTTGTTACTACGAAGCTGGAGATCTTCAAATTCTTTGGTCTAAGGATCTGAGGGAGAATATGGGATTCTATAAAGTAACGAGGATAAGGTCCAATGGCTCCGGCAGAAGAATTCCTGTGTGGTCCCCATGGGTGGGAGAGACTCAGAGGAGTAATAGGTCCAAAATATAGCTGCGGGGTGTGTGTGTGTGTGTGTGTGTGTGTGTGTGTGTGTGTGGTTTCTAACAAACTACGTGGACTTAGACAAGAGACTGGCCTGCTTGGCTCAACCTTGCCCATTGTCTTTGGCTCTTCTGCATGTGTAAGGTCTTTGCTCATTTCTTACCAGACTCCTCTGGCCATGTGTGTCTTCTGGCTGGGGAGCCTTCTCTGGATGGTAGCCTGCAGGATTCGAACCCTGGATTCCAAAAGCTCAGGCTGTGGAAGCAGATGTCACGTAGCAGCTGGGTGAACTTGAGCACATCATGCAACTTCTCTAAAGCTTAGTCATCTGTAAGATGGTCATAATAGTAGTATGTAACTCATAGAAATGCTGCGGAGATCAAATGAAGTAATCTATGACCAGTGCTTAGCACAGCACAGATGTTCAATTTATGATAGCTATTAACGTCGCCATTGTGCACTCCTCATCACTGCCATTGGTATCGAGGCTTGGGTCCTTATTCTCCTATGAATGCAGTATGGAGAATCCTACCACCTTTGCCCTCGTCACGGTTAATACAATGCCACAGCACAACTGTTTATTGAACTATGTATAGTCACTGTACTAGGTTCTGGGACTTAAGAAAGCAATAACAAACGAACAAAACAACCCCACCATTTCCAAAATTAGAAAGAATAGCTTGGCTTTACCACGAGCATTCATTTCTCACAGTTAAGACCTAAATCAAGACTATGGCTGTGATTCTTAGTGTGCATTGTAAAAACTAGGACTGTAAAGATCTTTAAAAAAATTTCCTTGCAAAAATATTTACTATTTTAATTTGCGCTTTTTGATAGGTACGCGGAACCTCCTAAATCTACAGATGCATTACAAGTGCCTCATATGCAGAAAGAGGGTGAGTTTTTGTTTTTGTTTTTTTGGTGTGTGTGCATCCTTCTGGGATGTCTCCGGCATGAGCACTGCTCTGAGCAAACCATGCTTTGCAAAGTCAGTTATTTGTTTTACTTCTGCCAGAATATTGAAAGTTTGCCTGGTGAACATTCCCTGAAATCAAAATGACTTATTATCAGGCCTCCTTTGCTTTTGATCCTGCTGCAGGATGGTGTGTTTTCCTAATGATGCAGAATCTCTCGTTAAGTTCAGGAAACAGGATATAAGGATAAGTCAATTGACTCAATTTATGGACATAATAAAACAGTCCCTATTACCTTCAGCAGTCAAGGCAAGACAAGGTGAAACACAGTGTTGTAAAGTTATTATGACAAAATAGTTTAGTATTTACCTGACCAAATAAAGTGAAAATACTGCATTTATTTTTGAAGCGGCACTTCAGACATTATGACCTAAAATTAATAGTGGTAGACGATCATTTATCCTGTCGCACAGGGATATTGCAGAGTTCACTCAAAGCCAGGAATATCTGCTATTAAATCATGGCAAACTAAAAAAAAAAAAGGAAAAAAAATTTTGAAGTATTTCCTCGTGTCTGCTCTATGTCTACTGTTGGCCCCACTGAGCCAGTGTTAACAGCTAAGGCATTTCTTTTTCCATCTTGTAATATAATTAAAAACAAATTTAGAAGCAGAATAGATGTTTTGTACGTTCGAGCCCTGTCCGTTTTGGGGGAATGCACTGGCAATGCACACAGCTGTTCCTGGCGATTATAAGCTCAGAAAATAAAAAAAGGGAGGAAAAAAACCAAGTTGACCAAATATGGCTGCTTTTGTCTTCCAGTGGGAAGCACGTCTTTGGGGTAGGCATAGGAAAAATAGATGTAAATCACGTATTTTTAACCTGCTGCATTTCATAAGAGATGGACATGAAGCTGAGGGGTATAGATGGTTTCCAGTAGATGAAGACAGAGGATATCTAAAGGCTATGATATGATATTAGTAGCTAATGAAAATACAAAATTTTAGCTAATTTCTGGCTTTTGGTTAATTTCTTGACTCTAATGTCTACAGTGATTTTGTGTTTCTGAATTAAAATGGAGCTATGATTTTAAGTTAGGTAAGTACGACTGTGGGCATACAGCAGACAAGAAAAGGACCTAAGTTTTGCTTTGAATATTATCTGTTTTCATATGTTGATCGTGAGTGGCAGAGTGACCAACATTTAGATCGTTCAGGTCTTTGCTAGCAGTCACCTGCATGAGGCTTACTACACCTGACAACTCTGCAAAATGGCATCTGGCCCTGCTGCCTTCCCCTGCCCCAACTCCCAGTCCATTTTACCCTGCGTGGCTTTTTCTTTTTTATAGTCCTATCACCTTCCAACATTCTACATAATTCACTTTTTATGTTTGATATTGTCTTCCCTCTCCACCCACCCATGTGAGGTTGGTGTCTTTGATTTGTTCACCACGTATCCCAAGCATTCAGAGCAGTGCCCGGCACATAGTAGACACTCAATAAATATTTGTTGAGTGAATGAATTCTATCCTTCTTTTGCCTAAAACATAATAATGGTTTTCATTGGCTTTGTGATAAAGTGAAACTTCTTTGTGTGACATATCAGATCCGTTTACATATCCAAATGCATTTCTTTTCATTTTTCTCCTGAATACTTGCAGCTCTACCAAACCATGGCCTGTCTTACTTGTGGGTTTTGCTTGTGCTGATTTTTTCGCCCGGATTTCTTTATGTCCTCTTTCTTTCTGCCCAACTCTGATGAAGTTTTTAGGACTCAGTTTAGGTTTTTTTTCCAGGAAGCCTAGACTGGCCTTCCAAGTCTGGGTAAGAGCCCCTCCTGTGTATTCGTAAGCATAGTACAGTTCCCTTATCATAGCAAATTTATATTAGATCGGCATGGACTGCTCTCCTGTCTCTTTCTTTTTTAGGCTATAAGCTCTATGGGAGCAACAGCCAGGCCTGCCTCATTCATAGTTTTCTTTGTGCCAAGTGCAGTGCTTAGCACCTTGTAGGAGGTTCATTAATGATGTTGAATCAATGAATCATGAAAGGAAGGGTATGTCACTCAGACATCAGCTAGGATCACCCTACCTGCTAAGACCTAGGGAAGGCTGGCCCAGTGCCTTTGTATGAGGTATTTTGACTATTTCTAGGGGCATATCATTTGTAGCCCCAATTTCCCTTTTGAATTCTTATTGTCTCTTTATTAGTATATTGCAACACGGTGCAGTGGCTGAGCACATGGTCCTGACGCTCCACCATCTAAGTTCAAATCCGCCCCCGCCATTTATTAGTTTGTTAACTTCTCTCTGACTCAGTTTCCTCATTTGTAAACTGGGAATGATTATGCTAATACTAGCACCTACCTCATGGTACCTTGTAAGGATTCAATTCGTTTGGACATGTAAGTTACAAAGAGTTTAAGACACAGTAGGTCTTAGTAAATTTTAGCTCTCCCGATCAGCTGCATAAACAAGGCTTTTGCATGTAGCAGAATTTTCACGTTAGGCTCGCAGGCCCCAAGGTTATATCACAACAAGTAAAGGAGTAAAGGAAGACATCCCCGTTGGGCACAGTCCTCGTTTTTGCCTGCGCCCCCCCCCCCGCCCCCCCAGGATCTCCTCCGAGTGCTCTCCCCAGCAGAGGGCTCTGGCCTTTGGCTCTCTCACCAGCCCTTCTCTTCCTCTCTGCTGCTTTTCCATAACCTACACCTTCTGCATCACTCTCCACAGTGGTGGCAGGACATGCCCACTTCTTCCCTCTGTCTCTTTTGCTGTGCACATACGCTCTACTGCCCCAGGATGACTTCCAGACTGGACTCCACACCCCGCTGTACATGTACGAAGCTCAGCCCCGTGGCTGGGCCATCGCCAGCGTTGGCAGGTGCTCGTCTCCCCTTCCGCAAAGCCATTTTCCTTAGGAGGCAGCTGACGTTAATGCCACATTTATTTTCTTCATTACAAGTAGAAGGAAAAAAATGATAAGTACCTTCACAGGTCTCTCTCTCTCTCTCTCTCTCTCTCTCTCTCTCTCTCTCTCTCTCTCAAACAAGCACATAATTTGTGAAGCAGAAAACACTAGGGGAGGAGCCAGTCTTCAGCTTTTTCTCCCGAGATAATGCCGTTCCCTTTTGCAGGAACAGGACTGCTGGAGGCCTTATAGCCCAGGGAAGCATCCTTTTGCTTTTCTCTCCAAGAAGTCCTTGCCGAAGTGCTGTGTTGGAAGCAGCCACATTAGCAGGGCTGAGCTGCTGCAACATTGTAAATGCCAGCAAATAAAAGTGTCAGCAGCCTGGGCTGTGGGAGGCTGGCAGGGACTGGAGTTTAGTGCTGTTCTGTCGAGAGCGGTCTTTCTAGGGGGCTGGTTCATATCCAGCCCACACGAGTAGTGATTCAAAGTTATTTCCTACTGATGGTTCCTCCTGACCCCAGAAAAAAGTGTTTGGAGGTCTCCAGCCACAGCCCACCAGGAAGGAGAAATACCTGCTCTACTTGAACTGCCCTCTCTCTCCAACAGATGGCCCTATCGTGGTTAATGGATGACATTTCGAATGGTTGGTGGAAGCTTCCCCACCACTGCCTATACTGATAATAGAATTTTTGTATTACTTCTCATGGGACTCATAATCACGTGAAAAAAAATATAAGAAGACTTGTTTTCTTTTCACCACTGGATGTATTTATTTACAAAGAGGGACTTTAAATGGCCAGAGGCACATACACTCACTGGTAGTAAAACTCTATCCTGTGATTCACTGATTTCTCGGGCTGTGCTTCCTACAGCGTTGAGAGTTCCTAACCTCACAGCACTCAGACAGAGGGAAGCGTCAGCCATTTCTGTCTTATGCTACTGGACAGATGATTCCTGCCGTAGGTGAGTTCGGCAAAAGCAAATAGTGTTTTAGGCCTAAAGGTACCTTTTACATTTGAATATGAGAGAACAATGCAGCTTTGGCCCTTGAAATTGTGTAGGAGAAGATGCTTGTTTCTGGGTAGTGAATATTCAGTAGTCTGGCCCGCAAAGACTGTCCACTGACAGCAGGATCCTTGCTGTGCAGTCAGGCAGGTTTCACCAGGGCGAGGGCTCAGCAGAGGCAGAAAACAGAGCCCCATGTTGCCGAGTGCTCTCTGTAATGGGTATGCTAATGGCTTGGAAATCGTAGACAGCCATTGCAAATGATGTTTTCAAAGACGTTTTAAGACTTTGGATAATGCCTCCGATCATTAGTAAGTGAAGGAAACAAGTAGGATGCAAAATACACATAGTATGATCTCAACTCTGAAATAGTAGGTGTCCTGAGGGACAGATACCAAAATGCCCATAGTGGGTGGCAAGCTTAGCAGACTTTTTCAGTCTCATGTCTATTAATAATGTCCAATGATTTTCCATAATTCCTATAGTGAGCATATATTACTTTTTAAATCTGCATACAATAAATGTTTATTTAAAAAAACAAAGTGGAACAATTTACTTCCATCAGTGACAATTTTAAAGGGTGTAATTTTTTACAGTGAAGCAAAACCTATGATTGCTCCCTTTTATCGTTCTCTGCTGGGAAGTAAAACGGCCCCAGCTACTTTAGCTAACTCTTGTGATTTTCTGTGTATAGTCTCACTTCAAAAATAATGATGTTTTACATATGACCTAAGTTAACGTATTTGCGATAGATGACAACTTTTGGGGGGGGAGGTCAGGATCACTTGTTTTTAGTTTTGGTGCTAAAGCTTTTATCTTTTCATCTTAGAGTAGTGTGATAAAATTCTTTAAATAAAAATGGCAAGATATGTGCATTTAGTAAATATATTTACGTATAAAAATGTGCCAGTGTTTTTACTGTTAAAAATAAAATCTTATTCAAAAAAGTAATCAAGTAATTAAGTATCCTAAGTTGCTGAGTTTGTATTTTTTGACATTGACTATTTTAGGGAAAAAAGGCAAGTTCTTTTATTGAATAACTCCAATATCCTCTCTCCATGGTAAAAACTTTTTAATGGGCAGTTTACAAGATATATTCTTAGGTCATATCTGTTCAGGCTAATCTCATGCACCTTTCACATCTATATTTACGTTCTAAAATAGGAATTCTAGAAGTACATTTTGTGGAATAAGTAGTTCCATGACATGTTTGTGAAAAAAGGGTTGTGTGCTCAAAAAATTTTGGAAACACTGTGTATTATACTAACTCTCAATTCTGTTCTCAATTCACATACTCACATTAAATGCTCAGGAGTATTCTGCAGTGAAGAAATCCTTTAAACTGTTTAAACCAGTATTTCCCAAACTTATCTAACCAGGAGATTCAGAAATACTACTTCCAAAGCACTGTAAGAACCAAATCATCAAAGAGGTAATGAAAGGAGTTTCTTTTGCTGTACTGAAAAAGAAGCAGGAGAGTGGACAAATAAAATGAGCAGGATTTTCTAGAAAAATGACTCAAAAAAGGTTTTATGCTTAAATCATAATCCTCTGCCTGAAGCCCTTCAATTAACTGTAGAATCCTTCAGATTCTTCAGTGACTCTACGCAACCATGACTTTACTTCAGGTCCTGGAAACACCAGAAGCTGAAGTGCTGTTCTCCTTGGCCATCTCTGATAGTTTCACTTTATTCCCTAACTTAAGGGTCACCCTTGCACTAGCTGCAGAGCTGATCTCTTTGGTGTAGAATATTAGCACTAACCCCACCTCCCGAAATCACCTCCTTCCGTTTCTTTCAGCTTCTGGTCTTTCTTGTTTTGTCTCAGAGCAAAGTGACTCTGTGAGTACAAGAAGAATTCCTCTTAACACCATTTGCTCTCCCAACTCCATCGTTTATGAGGGTAGGCAAACAGACCTCGATTCTAACAGGTACATGCTCGCCCTTTCTAAAGGATGGTTTTTAGACTGCTT
This sequence comes from Rhinolophus sinicus, assembly GCF_057876585.1. NCBI lineage: Eukaryota > Metazoa > Chordata > Mammalia > Chiroptera > Rhinolophidae > Rhinolophus > Rhinolophus sinicus. Next base: position 164,885,182 of record NC_142517.1, on the reverse strand, counting down.
AGCAGCAGCACTTTGAATATATTATGTCTGAGAATGTCCATGAAAGCTTCTGGGCCTACTTTGTCTGTGACGTTTATATTTTTTTCAAGGACTATGGCTACATTTGTACAGTGCCTAATGTATTAGAATCTTCCATTATTATCTCGGTGGTTTTGAAATCAGTCCCTGCACTTATTGAAATGTGGGCAAATCCATAAACAAAGAAAAGTGGCTGGGATGTCATAGCTGTTTTTACAGAAGGTATCCGTGACAAGGCTAATTGATTCAGGGGACTTCGTTTTCAATAAAGGAACAGAGATTAGTTTACTGTCGATCTTAATTATTCCATCCATCAACCATTTGTTGCCCTGGGCAACTGGCATCATCTTTGCTGCTTGCTAATTTTAGCTCATTTGACTTAGTGAGGCTTGTTTCTTTTGTTTCCATTTTGGTGTATTTGGATGAGGAAACAAGGACCTGACATTTCCATGAGTGAAATTTTAAAGTGTGCTATGCTGAATTTACCAACTGAAGACCTTTATTCCTTTTTTTATTTTGTTATTTACTTTTTACTGCTTGATTGGAATTCATAAGCTATATGTGTTTGTGGGTGCATGTGTACAGAGAAACCAGTAAATGAATATAAATAGCCTGAACCTGTAAGTGTGCGTAATCTGGCCTATTTGCAAACAAGCCAAAATAAGTGAGGAGAGAATATAATTACCATGGCCAGAGGGTATTTATTTGATCAAGGTCTCAAAAGAGTACTGAAGTTCTGGCTCTTGGAATTTAAGTATGCTCAGTGTCCTTTTAGTTACATTACTTTTAAATCAGTTTTTGGTTTTGTTTTGCTAAACCCCAACTACCACTCCGTCTTTCTGCATGTCTCCCCAGTGCATTCACCAGCCTTTGTGTATCTTTTCCCTGTCTGCCTCTGCATAGCGCTGTCTTCCTGGACTTTTAAATAAATGCAATTTGGACAGAAAGGCCTTCTAATTGTAGCTGTAAGTGACAGGAGGGGAAACAATTTGCACAGATTTGCACAGAAAACAGGGATTTGCACAGATAAAACACAGTAGAATACTTCCAGAAAAAGAACAGCTACATGGCTGAAAACAAGGGGAACATATTTTGGTCCACAAGTACAACAAAATAATACCTGTTTAAATACTGCATCTAGATTTTCACTTGTCTGGGAGGTGACCTTGACTCATTTGGAAGCAGCCTTGTTTATACTGGGGCACAGAATTGCAACTGCTTAGTGTCTGCCTGCTATGCCTTCTCATTGTTTCCCGTTCTTAGCATATGACTACACTGTGTAAGTGTGATCACACATACATAGGTAGCGTGTTCTAGTGTAATCCGATGACACTCATAATAACCTAATCCAACACATTTAATTTGTTTTCCTTTTTTTGCAGCATAATAGTTCCCGGGTCACATCAATGACTCCTGTCTTTGTCAGATAATACTGCTTGTTGCAAGGATCAAAAATTCACTCAAGAAAGCTGAAGTCCAAATAGTGCAGATTTAAAGGATATAGGGTCAATCTCATGGAGCCCAGTTATGGGAAATATAGCTGGGATTCCTGGGAACTAGGATATTGCCAGGAAGGTGCTCCCCATGTGTGGGGACAGAGCCAGGAGTACAGTTTCCAGGCTCTCGGCCTCACGTGGAAAGGTGCTGGCTCAGGTAGTAAATGGCCATCAACTGTGATTGGATGGCCATCAGCTGTGGCTTGTTGGCCGTCAGCTGTAACCAGTGAGCCATTGGCCACTAATATAACTGCTGTGGCTATGCTAGCAGGAAATGGGGGATGGCAAGAAGATGGCGGCTGAGCCTGCAAGCAGCGCAGTGAGGGTTGCAGATCATGTGGATCCTGCTTCCTGTGTCTCCAACCCAGACGCCAGCGAGAATATAGTGGTATGACTCCCCTATCTATGGCCCCGTGGGTGTTCCTTTTTGGCCTCACTATATCCTGCGTTCTTATGTGGGGAGCGGGACCAGAGACCCTGCATAGCACCCCGCATGACACCATCCCTGTGGGTCTCTCTTTGGGCCCACATATTCTCTCATCTGTGCTCTTTCTGTAAATACACTCCATTCTGCTCTGTGGCACATCAGCTTTCTGTGCAAGGCTCTGAGGTTTTTGCTACTTCAGAATGTATGCCCTCCTGGGGTCTGACCGCCACTTCACAGGGCCTCACAGTTTCCTGCCAGTCACCATGGAGGGACTCTAACTGACTTGTTATTTCTCTTAATTCAAGTGAAGAATTATTGTTGATAGCCCCCGCCAGGCTATGAGCTCCAAGAAGGCAGGAGCTGTGACTGCTTTGCTCACCAGTATGTTTTCATTGCCTGGCACAGTTCATGGTATGTAGTAGGTGTGCAATGAATTGGTGAGTAAATAACTCCAATATTTCGATCACATGAGGTTTGTTCGTTGTCTGATATTTTCATCTCTTGGTTTTGGTTAAGTGGTCTCCTATTGAGAGCTGGATATTGCGTATGAAAAATTGAAGAGCTCATTTGAGGTTCTTCCCCAGAGAAGATATACTTTTGCTTCTGATATTTGGACAGAGCTGTTTGTATAGAGGCTAATTCCTTAATCTGATCTGAGACTGAGGTAATTCATATTTGTGTTTTAGTCTTTATAGAAATTGTTTATTTCTAGTAAGCCCTTATTCTTAGAGTGTAGCCCTTCAGAGATTCTAAGGAAAGTTTGGCGTGTTTCCAGGACCCTTATTCTTGGTGGGCCCTGAACTCTGATTTTTTTTTTGTCGAAACAGTAGAAAACCGAAAGCAGAAAGCTCGTTTCAGCTTTTCAGCCTATTAGCCACTACTTAAAATGCCTCAAGGAGAAAATTGTTATGGAACGTCAGGCTCATCTCTCTGTGCCCCCCCCAACCCCCCCTAACCCCCTTCTCTCCAGGGTCTTGGCTTTCAGGTTTTGCCACTTGGTAGCTATTTTACTTCATTTTTTGGGTTTAGTATTTTCACTCATCTGGTTGCTCTTTGCAAGAAGGTTGGTTGGATACAAATCTGGCCAACCAGAGCCAAAAGTGGAATCTGACCGTTGAGTGCATGAACAGTATATTCAAGAGAAAGAACCTGTTGGGGCTGTTTTGGATTAGGTGTTTTAACTGATCTACTCAGCTCTGGCCGGAGGGATTGGGATCATGTAGGGCTCAGAAGAGCTGCTCTGCTCGGAGCAGGGCAGGCTGAGCTCGGTAGAAGCTGGACGTGGCGGGCATGGTCAAGGGTGTCGGCTTCAACCGTCTTCGTCATCATCCTTCTTACTAATGCCTAATTTTTGAAACTTTGTGATCTATAAAACTCTGTCGTTTGGGTTTTCTCCTCTGGTTTCAATACTCTAGGATCTATGATTGATATTTATGTTAACATTTACTCTGACACCCTACAGTGTTTAATCGTCCTTCATTTTTACCATTATCAGCAGCCAATACACCTAAAATATACGTGTCCTAGGTCATAGAATGACCAGTTTTCCATTCCCAATGATGTGTTTTTCCTCCTGCCCCACCCACCCCCAGGGCAGGAATTGCCGGTGTTTGGTCATTACACCATTTCTCTCTCTACCCTCTTCAACTCTTTCCGCTCCTCATAAGTGGAGTTCCCGAACAGCTAATATTTGTTTCAGTGCCTCAAATCAAGTGTCCTGGATGCTGAGAGTTTGAGGACAAAGCACAATGACTGAGCAGCAGGGAAGAATGAAGGAGCAGTGACAAACTGAGGCTCCCTATGCATTTAGTATGAGGCACCACCAAATACCTCTCTTACCTAAAATATATTGCCTGGGGTTCCCTGAACAAAGGCTCAAAGTGAAAACACCTAGGTAAACCTAAGAGTTGATGACAAAATATCCATTCTTACCTGGCTAGAAGTTTAGAAACTAGGAATAAAAATATGAAGCGGTGCTTCATTGGGGGCAAAAGGGAGCAAGAACATGAGTTAAAAAATTGAGGCTTTTCAATTTTGCATGATCAATTTTGCTTCCACTTATTTTTATCAGAGTTGGGACAAATTGAAGGAATACCCCACAATACTTTTTGTCTTATATGGCTACTTAAATTTGCCACTTTAACATAGCAATGACATTATCATTGTCATAAGAGCTAACACCTCCTGAGAACTTAATCATGTTCCTAATATGCAGTATTGTTTAATTCTCACCACAGCCCTATGTCATAGGCATGGGCACGCTCACACTTATTGATGATGACACTCAGGTTGGAATGGGTAAGTAATGTTCCCAAGGTCACAGAAAGCTTAGTAAGTGGCAATGACAATTTTTGGATTCTCAGGACTGGCGTCAGAACGCTCACTTTTTTTTATTTATTAAATTTATTGGGGTGACAATTGTTAGTAAAATTACGTAGATTTCAGGTGTACAATTCTGTATTACATCATCTATAAATCCCATTGTCTGTTCATCACCCAGAGTCAGTTCTCCTTCCATCACCATATATTTGATCCCCCTTACCTTCATCTCCCACCCCCCAACCCCCTTACCCTCTGGTAACCACTAAACTATTGTCTGTGTCTATGAGTTTCTGTTTCTCATTTGTTTGTCTTGTTCTTTTGTTGTTTTTGGTTTATATACCACATAGTGAAATCACATGGTTCTCTGCTTTTTCTGTCTGACTTACTTCGCTCAGCATTACGCTCTCAAGATCCATCCATGTTGTCACAAATGTTCCTATATCATCTTTTCTTACCACCGAATAGTATTCCATTGTGTATATATACCACAACTTCTTTATCCATTCATCTATCGAAGGACATTTTGGTTGTTTCCATGTCTTGGCCACCGTAAACAAAGCTGCAATGAACATTGGAGCACACGTGTCTTTATCTCTAAATGTTTTCAAATTTTTTGGGTAGATACCCAGGAGAGGGATTGCTGGGTCATATGGCAATTCTATTCGTAATTTTTTGAGGAACCTCCACACTGCCTTCCATAACGGCTGCACCAGTCTGCATTCCCACCAACAGTGTATGAGGGCTCCTTTTTCTCCACAGCCTCTCCAACATTTGTTACTATTTGTCTTGTTGATGATAGCCATTCTGACTGGGGTGAGGTGATATCTCATTGTGGTTTTGATTTGCATTTCTCTGATGATTAGTGATGTTGAGCATTTTTTCATGTCTATTTGCCATTTGTATGTCCTCTTTGGAGAAATGTCTCTTCAAGTCCTCTGCCCATTTTTCAATTGGGTTGTTTGTTTTTTGTTGTTGAGTTGCATGAAGAATGCTCACTTTTAAATGCTATACTATGCTGCCTAGAGCATATAGGCATACATTTTACACATGGAAAATGCATATTAAAATGTTTTTATGACTGCCTACACTATGGAAGTATATGAGAAAGTATGATTTTCAATAAGAAAGAGGGCTATACAGTAAAAGGTGAAATCAAAATGTCCATATTTGAGTATTTACTACATATTTGAGTATAATATGCAGTGGCTCAGTCAAGATATATGCCCATTTCTCTTTCATACAACAACCTAGGGGGAACCAAGGGTGCAGCATCACCCAGGAAGTGAGGTTCTTTGTCTGTTGTTCCTCTGCTACTCCCAAAGGCGTTGCCCACGTATGCCTGGTTGGAACTGGCATTATGCCCACCCTCTAGCCCATGGTAAGGGGGAAAGAGAGACAGAAGAGTGTATACTAAGATTTCTCAAAATGCTGAGAGCTGGAAATTGTACATGTCATGTCTGCTCACATCCCATTTAAGAACTTACTCTCGTGGCCATACCTAGCTGCAAGGGAGGCGAAGAGGTGGAGTCTTCGTCTGGGTGGTCTGTGCTTTAACTAAAACTTAGGAGGGGATTCTGTTTCTAAAAGGGAGAAGGAGCAGATGAATACTGGGGATAGCAAATAACCTCTGCCCGATTTCCAACTTAATAACAACAACAATAATATATCGGGCATGCCAAAAAATGTACACATTTTAAAGAGATGTTATCTATGTATTATTTTTCAAAGTTGAATTGAATTATGGTAGCAATGTATAGTATGACATTCACTCAAAATATGGTGTTAATCAAATGAATGCTAACGTCATTCATTGTATTACAATTTTAATACAGTTTTTTCCTTACTAAAAATGTGTACACATTTTTTGGGGGCACCCTTTGGATTTATGAGTTTGAAAATTTTCAAGTTACCTGGCATTGGTTATAAGTGATTTCCCTTCTTATTTGTAGTAAACTATCCTGTGTGGATATAATCAAGATAATCAGAATAATATGCTAATTCAGAACAAATTTTATAGTCTAAATTGTGTTAAAATCGGAAGAGATTACAGGCTATTGTTTTACTGCAAAAGAGATTATAAACACCATTAAGATAAACTTCCCTATGTAACTAAAGGATATTTATGGGCACACATCATATAAGGCACTTGACTAGATATTTGGAAATAGCTGACAGGGATTAATTATAGACATACTACCCTTTCTCTATTTGATTTGTAAGATAAGATTGATGGGTGTACACACAGAACAAAAGGGGACTTAATGACAGGGTTCAGCCTCGTACCAAGTAGGCAGTCTGATTTGAGGTAAACACAGCACATCACCACACAAGCTCAGGACTGGACGCCTCTAGGCGCCATTAGCATCCTTGAGCAAATTAAGGAAATTTCTTAGGCGCCCTGTGGGGGCCCATGCAGAATGCAGTCACCTGAGCCACTCTCAGCCCAGGGAAAATGAGGACATCTAGGATTGCAGTTTTTATTCCCAAAGAATGTTTGCTTTGGAAATTTCTGTGCATGAGTGTTGACAAAAATTCACAGTGGTCCCAAGTGTCATGTAAGTCAAAATGCCCTTTAGGTGCAGTGAGCCTCCGAGTTCCTGCCATTTGCCATTATTTGGTGTGGCTTGATCTCCAAAGTCAGGGCTTGTTTGTTCTGGTGACTGCACATTCTCTTTTTTTCACACAGTTTGGCAGACCTGCTTGCCGAAGCGACCATTAGTTTTAGTTTTTGGACCAGGAAGGAGCTTCTCCAGGGATGGGTACTCAAATCACAGAGCATGAAACTGTAAACCTCTCATACAGCACAGTCCAGCAACTGATGGAGGGACAGATGAGGGAATCGGGGCCCTGGGAAGTTGAGGGGCTTCAGCATGGTTTCCTGGCTAGGGCAGGACAGTTGGGTCTAGAACCTATGTATCTGGACTCCTAATCCAGTGCTCTTTCCTAGCTTCACTTGCATTAATTACTTGCAAATATTAGGCAATTTGAAAATTTAATCAAAGTCACCAAAATCCTATATTTTTGTTTAAAATCCACTTTATGTCTAAAAATGCTTGGATTCGCTAGTAAGTTAGGCATTTCCCGGCATAGGCAGGGTCTGTCCCAAGGGCCAGAAGGTCTCCCCCTGAGGTCTGTTATTTAAACTTGGATATTATCCCTAAGTTAGATATACGTGTATATATCCAGTCATGGTCATTGTGTGTATGTGTGGTCAGCACATTAACTTGTTAAGTCTAAACATTTAAATAGCCCCCATTTTTGTAACTGTTTTGGTGCAATATATTTTGTTTTACTAAAACAGGAGCCTGGACAATTGAAAACCACAAAAGCTTCTTGATCTTTGGGAGATGTTTGGGGTGATGCTGTGCACAGGTACAGAGCTGAGGCCCAGTAAACATTTGGGGAACTGAGTTTGAGTCCTGATCGAAGAAGGAAGGAAGCCTCTACTTGATTGCTTTGATTTCAGTCCTGGTGATCACCAGCAAAGTATAGTAGCAGGAAGAGCACAGAACCTGATGTAAAGACATGGGCTTAGAATAGAAACTCCACCTATGAGCTATGTAGCCTTCCTCCAGTCATTTATGCTTCCAGAGCCTCAGTTTTCCCATCTTTGATATGGGGATAAGATCATTTGCTTCACGGTAGGGTTATAAAACAGAGTTACATCTTCAGGTAAGATGTTGTTTGTGGAAGTCTTTTAAAATGAGAGGCATCAATCAAATGTGAGGCATATTGGTTTTTGTTATTGTTGTAGTAGCTTCCGTATTATATTATTTCAACTGTAGTTGATTTGCAGTGGCCCATGTTAGAGTAAGTTAGGTTGTGCAAGCTAGATGAAAAAAGGTGCCAAGCTGAGTGTAGGAATTGTGTTTGGCCCATACATTCATACAGTGATCTGAGAACCTGACACCCAGGAGTGCGCCATGAGATCCAGAAGATCTTCGTCAACTGATGGGATACGTTCTTTGGGCCCCCCCCACCACCCCTGCCACAGCAGCCTGCTAGGGGAAGCCCTAGGAAACCCCCCTAGGAAATAAGCAAGGATGAGCTATGTCTGACCACCAGCACGCTCCTAGTCTCCAGTTATCTGTTCTCTACTAACTACCTTTACTTATCTCCTTAGGTCCACGTGGCCGCAGTAAGGTGGCCAAGAGGGCAAACAGTGTCCCTAATCAGTGACAGTGACCTCCTTGTACTCTGAGCATGCATGACATTGACAGTCTGAAACCTGCATCCTGTCTTGTATAATTTTTGTGGTGTTTTTTTTTTTGTAATGAAATCACACAAATACAAAAATCTGAGAGTATTTGTTCCGGACATAAAATGTTCCCTCCAACCATTACCCACTTTTTTCTTAGAGCTCTACCTTCATCAAAGTTTCCATGTGACTCTTGCTGGTTAAGATGGGGAGAAATTCTTAGTGGAGGCCTGGCAAGAAACTGCACCTGTAAAAGTTCAGAGGTCACTGAGACCCTGGAAATCCAAGTACTTGAGGGATTCAGTGTGAAGCACTGAGGCAGGAGAGGGCAGAGGGCCAAATAAGCTAGACTATGTAAGCCAATAAAAGGAGTCTGGCCATTGTCCCTTTGGGCAATAGGGGGCCACAGAAGTGTTTTAAGCTGGGAGATCACGTTTGCATTTGATCTCTCTACTCCTTCTCTGAACCTTTGTTTGGAGGCTTGCAGAGCTACTGGGCCTCTGTATATGGGAACCAGAGAAGTGAAGTGTGAAGGCACATGTTCCAGAAGAATGGCGTAGTAGGATAGAAGGGCAAGCAGTTTCCCGAAAGGCAGAGAAACTAAGGGAGCAGATTATTTATGGCAGCAGAGAAGACTAAGTCCTCTGAAGTCAGACGCAGGTCCTTGTCGTCAGGGCCCAGTGTGGGGGCCATTCCCAGAAGTCTTCCTAGGGCCTGGTCATGGTCACACTGCTCCCACTGACTGGGCCTGCACACGGTGAGAACAACTTCAGTTCTGACCAGCCCTGACCAGATCCATCTCCCGCCAGCCTGTGCTTGTTCAGTCTAGAAGGAACTGAGCATAGCAAGCTAACTGCATTGCAGCAACGCTGGCCCTACGATCTCAGGAACCCATCCCAAGCCCATCGGGTTACCTCAGAGAGGCGGTGTGCGATCCCACGTTGTCCTACCTTGTGGGTAAACACTGTTGGCTTCTCAAGACAAGCACAGCTTTTGGCACTGAAAATGGTTTTCTGTTTTACATGAGGGCATGTTGGTAGTTCTATAAGAAACCTGAGTCACAGAGGAAGTTATCCCGTGAGCAGCTCTGAGCGGGCTCAGTGTAGAGGCACAAAATCTGCAAAAAAAAAAAAAAATGGGGTCATTTGAACTCATCTTTGACAGACATATTTAATAAAATTAGGATATTTTATCAAACAATATTGTGATAAAATTAACACTATAATTTACAAATTGGACAGGAAGTGGGAGGAGCCAAAGACAACTTTAAATGATTTTATAATTTTGCTTGGTTTTGGCCCTGGTCTCTTCTTTTATCCTGAGAACCAGTTAGGAAGGAGCTTTCCTTTTGGCAAACCATACTTGAGGGGTGTGTGTGTGTGTTGGGGGGAGGCGTTGGGGGGGGGGCGGTGTCCTCTCCCTCCCTCACTGCTTTTAGTCCAGAAAACAGGCACCACTTCAGTCACATGCAATTAGTAAAAAACAGAGCAGCACGCATTTTGCAGGGGTGGTTTGGGTTGGCTGATAGGTTTGCAGTGCTATCTGGAGAACTACTCTTTCTTTTCATTGCTTTGAAGAGCAGCAGTGAGACCCAAAGTGAGAGTTACAGGAAGACAAGGAACTTCTCTCACCTCTGGCTGTGTCTGGCAAGAAAATGACCTGCCTTTGGGCAAGTTACATGATGCTTTGACATTATAGACTGGCATCTGGGAGGGATGCAGAGGAGAGCGGTTTGATGGAGGGGGAGCTTAGAAGACCTCTAAAACCCCCTTTAATCATAGGGGTCTGCACTCTGGGGAGAGGGAGAGAGAGAGATAGGAAGGGGGAGGGAGGAAGGAGGGAGCAGGAGGAGGAGGGGAGGAGAGGGAAACAATTACTGCGTCTCCTAATTGTAAATATGCCCTCTGAAGTTTAGAGAGATTATCGTTTCAACTATTGTGTGAAGCCTAATTTAATTTCCTTTTGATTTTTCTCCCCTTTTCCCCCCTCCTTTTTGTCCCTTTCTTCTGTTTGCTGCTGCAACTGCTCCTCCTTTTACTTCTCTATTTAAAAGAAACTGGTAAACAGAAAAATTTCCCAATCTAGTACCGCGTTATTGGAAAAAAATCAAGAGTTTATTTTATCTGGGGATTTTAGAAACACTGACGCTAATAAAAATCGTGAGAATGTGTGGTGGAACAGAATTGTAAAACTCTCAGTGAGTTCACACAGGTATTTAAAAACTGATGGTTTCGAGGGGCGATTTGATTAGGTAATTACCCTTGTAAAGGAGTAACTTGATCTGTGAGACACTCCCCCAGCAGAAAAGTCATACTGCCCTGGTTTAAAATAATTTCTTCGCAAATTACACTTAAAAATAATTGGAAATTTTAAAAAAGCAAATCTAATTTTTCAATAAAAAAATCAACTTTTAAAATTCCTCCCTGGTGGTCCAATATTATTAAATATTCTTCTGGATTTTTTTTTTATCTTGCTTTATTGGAAGGAGAAAAACAATTATCTGTAAACGTAATTTTTAATGCATGGTAATAAAAATAAATGGTATAGTTCTGCCGCAGTTCACCTACGTCTTCTTCCCTGGTGGTCTAGTGGTATTAAATAATCGGTACCACATGTATTCATCATTTGCTGACAGCAAAAGAAAAACTTTGGCATTTTATTGTCCAAAGAAACAAGCATGATGTTATTTGGGCTTCTGGGGCGACTTTGCTGATGGTCTGTGAAGAAACCATTTTCCTTGCTGGTGGGGCTGTGCTTTTTGTTCATTTACATGGCAATTAGTATAAAACCAGAGACAGGCACTCTTTATGAGGTTGATTTGAGTTTCTCTAGCAGGTTGCCCTAAGAATTTTTTAAGCTTCTTTCTGTATTAATTGGGGCAATGAAAATGTTTTATATATTGTTAACTCTCTGTTGGGTGGGATTATGGCAATTGGGTAGCACCAGAAAAATGGGTACTGAATAAGTGCTATTTTCTTTGCAATTGTTGAAGGTGAATTGTTAGCAACAGCCTTTCACTTGGATGAGGCCAAATTTATTACAAGTTAGGCACATAGTAAATTTCAGACTTTAAAATTGATTTCATATTTCTGCTTATGCATATTAGAAACAATACCTTGTTTCCTTTTGTGAAAAAAAGACAGACATATAGAAGCTTAAGTAAGAAAGTGCCCTTCCTGGTATATATAATAAGTACTGTGGTTATCTGGAGCACAAGAAAACACATTGGTATATGGGATATAAAACTGAAAGCAACAAAGGAACAAGACAAACAAATAATGAAACAAAAACTCATAGACACAGACAACAGTTTAGTGGTTACCAGAGGGTAAGGGGGAGGGGGATGGGGTAAAAGGAATCAAATATATGGCGATGGAAGTACTGACTCTGGGTGGTGAGCACACAATGTGATATATAGATGATGTATTATAGAATTGTACACTTGAAAACTATGTAACTTTACTAACCATTGTCACCTCAATAAATTTAATTAAAAACAAAACAAAACACATCTGTTGTGACCTGTGTATCAGGTTTTAGAAAGTACAATGAAAGGCAAAGTGATCTCATTCGCATATGTATTTATTTATACATATTTATTGCAAAAATACTAAAGCCCTTTCTCCCTTAGAAATACATGCCTTGCATAATTGACATGATTGGTAAAAAAGTAGAGGCGTGATAGTTATGAACATTTCTGTGTTTAATGAAATGGGTTTGTCCCCTGATCCATCAGTAGAGGGGAAAAAGAGGCCCCACACCAGTGTGTCTCCTGTTGTTATTTCTGATGGGGCAGCACCGTGTCATAGCAATAAACTCCCAGACAGTGCTGAGTTCAAATCCTACCACCGTCCCTCATGAGCTATGTAACATCAAGCAACTCAAACTGCCTGAGCCTCAGTTTCTTCACTTATAGAATGGAGGATAAGAACTCCTACTTCATTGGGTGCTATGAGGATGGAGTGCTCTCTTAGCACAAGGGCCAGCACATACTCAGGGTTCAGTACTTGTTAGCTTAAGAAGAAAGGAACATTTATATAGCAAATTACCACTTTTCATATTTTGGGGAATGGAATTTGTGGCTTTGAATTTTTAAAATCCTACTCCAAAATTACGCTAGTCTTGGGTCATTCCATAAAATGAGATTTTTTTTAAAAAAGGGGAGATAATAACTTCTAAATTCATAAGCTCCAAATCAAGAAAGAGGGACACCCTCTGATCCCATTTTTTTTTTAGAAGTTTCCCAAACTGCCTTCAGAGCTACCTTATTTTGACCATCATAAAGCCCTGGAAAGAGCAGAATGTAGACGTTCGATGTCTCAAATGTCCAGAGTTGCCATGTTCCAAAGAGTCTAAAAATACTGCTTATACTGTATATGATCCTATACGTACTATACATACTAATATATATATATATATATATATATATATATATATATACACACACACACACATACACATACACACACACACACACACACACACACACACACATATATACTCAGTATTGTACGTACTACTAAGAAGTACTTGTTAGATTGTTATGACATACAACTTTGATTTCCCTATTTCAAGGAGGTGGTATGATACCTCGAGGAATTCAAACCAAAGTTGCAAAACAGATTTTACTTTACCAGGGTCTCAACACTTTTCCCCTCCGTGGATTGGCCATGGTGGGGAGGTGGTACATTTTTGTTTCCTGAGAAGTCCAACTACTTGAGCTCTAGACATTTTCCCCCTCAAAGAGTTTCTCCCACACTAGCAGTATTAATTTTAACTCTGATAGAAATCTACAGTTTGCAATTGAAAACATATGTGCTGGTATTGAGTGGAGTTGTTGCTGCCAAGCTGTGTGTGGCAGGAGTGAATCTCCACCGAGTTCCAAAGCATTCCTGATTTTATGGCCAGTCTCTCCACTGGAGTCCTTATTACTAGGTTTTATGTAGGTGGCTTTTTGAAGATTGACTAGAGAGTGAAAAGCTTTTGGTACAAGGTTTGAAAAGCTGCCTTAAAGCCCTGGAGGGAACAGGTTTTAATTTTGTGGTGTTTTGACTTTAAATGATACTGGATTCTGTGGCTTTGCCTTTAAACTTCTCCCCCAGTTGATGTTAGCAGCCTCCCTTGACTTGTGGGGGAAACTCCCTCACAATGTAGCAATTACTGATTTATGTTCCAGTGATAAGAATGTGTTTTATTGTGGTCATAATATTTGTTCAATTTATCTACTAGGTACTATAAAGTATCATAAAAACTTCTCCTCTGATCAAATGTTAGGAGACAAAAGTTCGTAAGCTGCTCTTCTCCATGCAGCCTACTCCCGTGATGGCGGTAGGCATGCCACCATGAAGACGGACTATGGTCCTGAGGGTCATTTTCTGTGTTTTCCAACCCATATTTTAAACTCAGTCCCCAATATAGGTTGCTTACGCATTTCCAATGCTTTCTTGTCACCAGTTGAACTCCTTTTCAAGACCATTATCTATCCTTTGTAAAAAAGATTTAGAAAGACGCTGCATTTCTCATGGCTAGATCTCAACATCTCATCAGCCTGGGGTGATAGCCTCTTTTGGAAGTTATGAATTCCACTGAGTTTTGCTCTCGACATTTGAATCTGATTTAGGTTCATGTATATTCTAAGATAGGTTCATGTGAACTCTAAGATTATAGATAAAGAAAAGGGAAAAAAACGAAAGGACCCTTTTCCCCTCCCTATCTTTGATTTTGATCTGTGATTATTGGGGGCAATGAAGAACCTCAGCTAAGTAGGCAGGGTTACTCCCCCGTGCTCGGTCTCCACATGAGTCCTAGGGAAAGGATTTCTCACCTGTCTTCTGTACTGCCACTGCCAGAGTGCTCTTCCCTGTTCGTGTTCTCCAACTGTTCTCCATAGTCAAGTCTATACACCTTTAGTGATCTAAGTCCAGCGTATGTCCTCAGGCTCATTTCTAGGACTGCCCTGCCTTGCCCTCACCATCCATTGTACTCACCACTCTATCTTCCAGTCATAGAGAACATCTTGGATTCTTCAGTGGATTTGCCACATCATAGTCTTCAAGCTCAGCATCTTCTGAGAACCCTTTCCTGCTGCCCCCGTGGGCTTCCATAGCATTCAGCGTGGACGAACTGGAGCTGGGCCACTGAGGGTATATATTTGGTTCTGCAATAGAACCACTGTAAGAAGGTTCTACATGCTGCTCCGGATCCATTTCCATGTGAAATCAGAGAAGAAATGATTTTTATGGCTCTTTACATCTCCTGCTAGAATGAAAAGAATCCATCTAGGGCTGAGCTGAGGCCAATGTGTTTCTCAGCAGACACTGCTGAGGAATTCCAGGATTGAGGGAGAAGAGTGGAAACTATTTTAGTGTGTAGTTGTTGGGTCCTCCTTTCCCCTTGTAAAATGTAATGTGTGTGTGGGGGGGTCAGCCCTAGGTACAGGGAGAAGCACAGATGCTGACAAGAATGGGACCTGGTCAAAGGCGGGGAGTAATTTGTGTTTATCTTTTGAGACCAGGGAGGTATTTCTATTGACAAATAAAAGAGTTTATGAATTTGATCTCTCTATTGATTTTACATGCCATTTTTATTAAATTGCTAATAATTCATTGTATTTTAAAGATCAATCATTGAACGTCTAATAATTATATTTTGCAATCATTAGGCCTAACAGTCGTGGAGGAATCATGGAAACGAGTAGGGAGATAGGTTGAGGCAGGATAGCACTGTGGTAACGCAGTGGGCTGTGGAGACCTGCTGTGTGGCCTTGGCGACTTACTTAGCCTCTCTGTGGCTCAGTTTTTCTCATCTGTGAAAATGGGGAATAATAAACATACCTACCTCAGAGTAGTTATGGAGAATAAATGTGTTTTTGTGTAATGTGCTTACATCAGTGCCTGACAGTTAGCTAATATTTACTGAAGACTTCCTATGGTATTTTGGTCACTTACTTGTTTTTGTTTTTGTTTTCGTTTTTAAATAGCAGCTGCTTGTCTTCAAATACCTCTAAAGAAAAATCAACCACATCTACCTTCTTGCCTTTCTCCCTCCTAGACTCTGAATTCCTTTAGCCATCTTTGTATCTCTAGCACTTAGCCTGTAGGAAACACCCATAATTATTTCTTGAATGAATTAATGAGCAAGTGGTAGTGAACTGCTGCTCTTCCCGCTTTCTGTTTTATCACGGAAGAATGAAAAAGGAGCGTGAATTCTGCCACGGTGTATGATTACTCTCTGGGGGTTGTCTGACCGTGGCAATTAAGAATTCACAAAGATGATTAATTGTACACGGCTGGGCTAGTAAAATAACTTTGATAGGCTCATTGAGCGGGAATTTCCCTAAAGGGTCATGGAAGCCATCTCCCTGCTTTTGGGCAGGTGGCTTTAATATAACATAGAAATGTTATCTGTGTACTATTTCTAATAAATCTCCCAAAGAGAAAATTCCTTATCTTCCTTGGTGCTAATATATAATAATTTAGTAGCCTATATCTCTTAAATAGGAACTTCATTGGGTAGTTTTAAAGGCATTAAAGATTTAGGTGAGATACAATGAAAATGAATGTCAGACATTGGAATAAATTCTCCTTCAAGTAGCTTTGCTACGTTAGAGGTTCTTTGAAAATAAAGCTGGGCAAGTATCAAGACTGCATGACTTCATCCTATCTAAGAAGAGGTCCATTGACACACCAATTGATGTTCCTTCATTGGGTCTTTATCAAGTACCTTCTATGTACCATGCTGTGAGCTCTAGGCTGGGATATAGTAGTTAGTGCATACTGTACCCTTGGTCCCTGCCTTCTTGGAGCTTGTAGTCTTGTGGTAAAGCTAGATGTTGAACAAGAAATTAAAAGGACACTGAGCATTTTAAAGATCTTGGCCAAGGGAATCTTTCTGGGGGAGTGACCTTTAAAGAATAGAAAGGAGGAGAAATTCACTCAGACAAGGATGGAGAAGTAGGCAGGGGTCAGATCACGCCAGGTTCTTACAGGTCATGTGTGGTGGCTTTGGACTGTGACTACTTAGCTAAGCTATACCATGTTTCTCAGGTTCTGGGTCAGTGTAGGTCATAAGGGACATTTTGTGGAGCTTTGGAGGGTAGAAGTGAAACATCAACCACACTTTTTGTGCTCTGATGGTTGGTGCAGGGCTCCATGTGGCAGCTCATGCATGCTACGTATCTAAGACCTGCCAGTAAATGTCATCGATGTGGGGTAGTAGCACCTGTGTCTACCGCTCCCGCCAGATCTCTTTCTTCAGCGTCTTCAACTTTGGAGCTAAATGCATTTGCAGCTCCATGGCTAAAGTTGAGGTTGGCAGTGATAAGAGATAGATATGGGTGCCAGGTTGTCCTCACAGTTTCCAGTTGCCCTTGTGGGTCCCAGTTCATTCTCATAGGTTCCAATGGGTCTTTGCTCTCACCCACCGCCAGTTGTCTTCTGATCACCAGTCTGGTTGATCTATGATAACTTCAGGCTCAGAACCAGATGCAGAGGCACTGGCCAGCACAGACTGCTCCATCAGCTCCCACAATTGTGTAAGATGTGTAATAAGTCGTGTAATTGTGTAATAAATCGATTTCTTTATCATAGTGTTTCTTCTTATCTGATCAAACTTGGACTGATATGAAGTCCATGAGAAGGATTTTGGTGTTTATTCTAAGAACAATGGCAGCCATTGAAAGGTTCTAAACTGGAGAGTATTGTGATCAGATTTTTTTCTATTCTGTCTGTGTTGTGGAGAATGCCCAGAGGGGAGGTGTTTAGGACAAGAGCAGATATAAGGAGATCTATGGGCAGAGAATGCTAATACTGACCAATAACTATGCTTCTCTGTTCTTCCTGGCCCAGAGTTAGAGTATTTCTCCAGCCCTTTCACAGTTTGGTAAGGCCATGTGGCTAGATCTTGGCCAAGGAATGAAAGTGAATGGAATGCTGGCCACTCCCATGGTTGGCAAGTCTCCACACACTCTCTCTTCCCTAATTTGTTAGCCAGAAGCAGTGGACCCAGTAGAGGACTCAAAAGCCCTAGAAGATGATGGAGTTATTGGACATAAAGAGCCTGGGCCCCTGAACAGCTATCTGCAATAGGAGACCCGGCACCAACTCGCTGAGTTCTGCTGGATAGAGAAACACGTTTTTATTGAGTGCCATCATCTAGATTTTAAGCTTATTTGTTGAAATAGCAAGCATTCCTTAACTGAAAAATACAGAATGTGGGCAATGATGATGGATTGAGGTACTGGCCATGAAAATAAAGAGAGATGTTTAGACGGTCGAATCCGTAGTTTTTGGTTGTTGGTTAGATGGGGTGGTGGTCCAGAAGGACCAGTTAATAATGAGGCAAGACTGAGTCCCGTTTCTAGGTTGGACAACAGGGTGAATACTAGTGGCACTAAGATAATGAACCCTGGAGGAAAAGCAGGTTTGGGAAGGAAGGAATAAGATTTCAGCTTTGTAAATGGGGAGTTTGAGATGCCCTTGAAACCTCCAAGGAGAGATGTTTTCTTTCTTTTCACTTCTTCTGTTGGCTCTGACCAGTGTTTATAATGTATCATAATTTGTATGGCATTTTGTGTTGTGTTTTTCCTTCTACTTCATGAAACTTCTCTAAGATTATGTTACACGGTCTCATTTCTATCAATTTCTAATATTTAGATATAGGAGTCTGCTCTGTAAGGGGGTAAGGTGGTCATCCTTAACCGGGCTAGGTCATCTTCCCCATCTTTGTCCTTAGGGTAAGATGAACAGCCTCAGGGACCTCTTTTTGTTTGGGTTTTGCGGACTGTAATTGTCAAGAGGAGCTCAGGCTACCTATGGAAGGAAGATGAGTGCTAGCCTCTACCATCCAACCTATCTTTTATGGAGGATATTAATGATTAATATGAGCAATAGTGATCTTTCCATTTCCTCTGGCTTTGGATACTGGCCTCTGGAAGTGGTATTAGTACCCATGACCAAATAGGCATGTATTGATATCATTTTTCATAAGTCACCCATCAAGTTTGGATGCAAACCAGTAATCCAGATGTGGGAACACATGATATCCTATCACTAATCTCTAGATCCATAATCTTCATTTCCTGTGCTTGCCTCCCCTTCCTTCCTCTGGATAACAATTCAGACTGGTCTAAGTGTGCTCATTTGTTCATTCATTCAACTAATAGTTTGTTCCTGTTATATTCCAGCCAATGAACAGAGTATTGGGGATGCAAAATTCAACAAATTGGAGTTCCTATATCACAGTTTATGTTTTAGTGAAATTATAGACAAATTATTAGGCACTTTTAATCCAGAGTAGTGAGTGCTAGGGGAACATGCACGAAGGAAACCAAACTCAATCTTAAAGAATTAGGAAGGTTTACAGAGGACTGACGGAATAAAAGTGAGCAGGTGAAGAGGTTGAGAGGGGCGAAGAAGAGGAAGCACTTTTGCTGAGGAAAAGCATGTGCATAGGGGGCAATTTCTGATCTAACACAGGGTGATCTTTGTGTGGCACTGCCCACAACTCACAAGGGAGAGGATTTGCAGAGCTGCCCCACGCTGCTCAGAGGACTCCTCCCCAAGGAACTGGGAAATAGGAGAGGTCTTCAGCTTGTTCCTCCTTTCAGGTTTATTTGGGATGCAGGTCTTCCAATACTTTGAGTCTAAATTTGTTTAGATGAGTGTGTGTGTTTTTGTGTGTGTGTATGTGAGTATGTGTATCCATTTCCCTATTTTTACATATTCCCCCCTGGTGCCCTCAGAATACAGAAAAAGGATATATTAGATGGGGTAAGACCTGGGGTTAGATTCACACATACAGTGTTTTCATTCTTCTACAAGTGTAAGGGAGACAATGATTAAAAACACAACGGGAAATGGGTCTACATTTTTAGGCACCAAAATGCAGGGGCAAATGTGCTTAAAAATTATAGTAAAAAAACATGGCTTCTGAGGTGTGATTGGCAAGAACACAATGGCTATTTTTGTGTCAATGTAGGAAAAAGCTGAAGTGACCTGAAATAGATAATATATGAAAGTTCTGGGATTTGCAAGGAATTCTGAGATGATTCAGATGCAGAGTTCGTGGAACACATTTTTAAGAAACAGTGCTCCAAAAAAAAAAAAAGAATCAGCTTAACTAGAGCTTTAATTTCTTTTTTTTCTGCAGTTCCATGGAATTGTTTTACATTCATTTTGGCTCTTCCTGAAGACATTTCCACATGAAGACATAGGGAGAGCACATTTGCCAATGACATTCAGGGTGGCGAGAGAGAAAGAAATAGAAGTGTCAGCAGTTTGCGAAGGGAAGCCTTCCCCCCACCCAAGCTCTGTTATTACCTTATTCAATTTGCACTTTATTTTGAAGCACATGTATAGAAATGAGCAAATTATTAATTCAAGCTTGTCTTCAATTTTGTGCTTGGCCTGCAAACCTCTCACATCTCTCCCGGTTCCCCAGGCGGACTGCTGAAGGCTTGGTGATAGGCTGAGGTGGGCATATTCATTATTCAATATGAGCTGCAAGCACTTTGATATTTCACGTGAGCATGTGGCACATCTGGGGAGGGGGACGCCATTCAGGGGAATGTGGTCTAGTCTCCGACCATTTTCATGTTTAGCTGAAGGCGTAACAGTAGCTGTGCTCACATGTTTCAAGGGTAAGGATAATTCCACTGAGCACCCTGGTTATAACCAGGTGTTTTTGTCTCTGTGACATGTCCTATTTCTCTGTGCAGGAGAGCACTTCTTGAGCCAGGCCATATGTTCAGCGTCACGGGGGCTTTGTGTGTTCGGTCTGGAGTGCTGGGAATCATGAGATCCTGAGCAGCAAAGGGCAGCGTCCCTGGAAAGCAGCCATACTGTGGAGGCAGGGAATGGCGACTGCTCAGAGGCTCCAGTTCCTGAGGCTCTGGAAGCATTTCTTGTTGGTGTCTGCATCGTCTCTCACCACCTCCATTCCACGGGTGGGCACCCACACTATAGAGAGCGCTGGACCTTATGCCCATTGTAAGAGACATGTGCTCCACATTCGTCCTTTCTCATACATCTGAAAATGTCTTTTCTTCTGCTTATGCACTTTGTCGGTTGCCACCAGGCTTCAGGATCCTAGAATTTTAGAACAGAAAAGTCATTAGAATTCATTAGTTTTAATGTCCCCAGTTTTCCTACGTGGAAACTTGGGATTGGAGAGGATTTGGTGATTTGTGTGGGGACACACAGTTGGTTAGATTCAGCCCAAGGACAAGAACCCAGATAGCTGGATTCTTCCATTGAATACTTAGTACTTTCTACTAAGATGGAAAAGAGGAGAACACAGGGAGAGCTCAATTATGTGTACCCAGATGAAAGGTTTTTGTAAACTCTATTACCTCCCCAAATGTGTGGTCTAAGACATTCATTTTCAAAACCTTTTTCATCATGTCAACAGAGGTCTGGGAAATGATTTCTTGTTTATCTGAAAGAGCATGTCTGCAGCTTTTGGAGTTCCAGAGGCTGAATGTATTACCTCCCTCACCCTCTTCCTGGTGTTTTCTGGAGTGATGGCTCAGGTCTTCCATGGCTGATTTGTTAACTGAGTATTACCAGTGGTCACTTTGGGATGAGAACAGTCTGTGTGTTTGGAATAAACAATGAATAAACTGGTATTGAGTTATCAGGAAGAGTAACAATGAAAAAGTCTTGGATGCCCTCTCCCTAGCCATTCTAAATGTTTTTTTTTTTTAAGCAACAGACCTGTGGCTTATGAGCTGGGCTGTGCCTCTGGCTCATTTTGCTTGCAGCAGACTAGAGTGCCTAGTTAATTATCAGACAAAGACATTCAGGGCACAGAGTGTAGCTAAGGAGTACAGGAGATAATGGTGTTTTAGCTGTGCTGGTGGGCAAATTAGCACAATGCCCTATTAGGGTAAAAAGTGAAGTTAGAGACGTAAAGTCTTAGAAATCGACTTTCCTCAGAGCAATGTTAAGGAGCTTCCCATTTTATATTTGCTTTAGCTTCCCTTTTTACACACACACACACACACACACAAACACTCACACTCACACGTGTGTATTCACTCACACCGGTTGTATTTATTGTCACTTTCCAGGTGTGCCTCAAAGCAGTGGTTTTCCCAGTGTGGTCTGAGGAACCCTAGGGCTCCTGAGACCCTTTCAGGGAGTCTGTAAGATCAGATTGTTTTCATCATAACATTAAGTTATCATCTGTCTTTCTCACTCATGTTCTCTCATAGTGTACAGTGGGGTTTTCCAGAAGACAAGACATTTGATTCACAACAGACTGAATGTAGGAGCAGGTATGAGAATTTGGCAGTCTTCTAGTAAGCCAGACAGTAAAGGAATTTGCAAAGACATAAAACAATACCATTATGCTCGCTAAATTGTTCTTTGTTCACAAAGTGCATTAATTTTACATAAAAATATGCTAGTTATATAAACATACAGTGAGTTTACTATCACTAAAATGAATCAACAAACTCCACATCTCCCCGTTTTAGTTTTCTAATACGATGAATATCAATAGCTGTAATTCACATAAACAAAAGTTCGTTGGAGTCCTCTGTAGTTTGGCAAGTGTGGAGGAGTCCTGAGGCTAATGTTTAAGAATTGCTGCTCGAAATCAATGAGACTTTCTCTCTCAAACAGATGCTGTTCCATACATCAAGTGTGGGTTTCCTCTTTCAAAATAGTCACTTTGAAATCCTATAGTCTTATTCTAGTGACGTCATTGCTCTGTCCCCTTTTAAATCTCCCCTTTTGGAGCTGTCTTGTTGGCCAGTTTTTGAGCTTCCCAGAAAACCCAGTTCTATGATTTTATCTTCAGGCTTGTTTTTGATCCATAATGCATGATCTCCATTGAGAACCTACATGGCTAATCAAACCAGGCTTCAAATGACTTTGGACTCTTTGCAGCAATAAAATCCATCACTCAAGGGACCAACATCTGCTACCAGTAAGGTTGTAACAGAAGGCTATGCCTGAATTCATAATGCAGCTCCTCAAAAGGAGTTAAAAAATGCTTTGGTAATAGCAGTGTTATGGGAATTATATAGTTTTCAGGAATTCTGCTTTGAGGGAGATAACTTTTATTGAGAATGTTTAAGTTCTGGCATATTCGTTAAAACTTGTTCTCATTATTTTATAATTTTATCTCATAAAATTCAAAAATACAGGACACACACAGAGTTTGTATTTTCCAGCAGAGTGCTTACTTGTATAATAAAGTCAGTTCTTATGAGTTGTCAAATACCTTTTGGATTGGGTAATGACTTTATCTTGTTTTCAGTCTCTGTGAGAATCCTCAGAAACAGATACGCACAAGTGAATACCTTGCTTCACTGGTGTCTCATCAACCCTCAGTGGGACAGCAGGCCTGTTCGTGCTACTTTTAAAATGATGCATTATGTTTTTTGTGTTTGTGGGAGCCTGCCCTGGGGATTCTATTTCAGAACAATTTGTACAATTTTTTTAGGAAAGAAAAATAACGGTATAGAGCTTTGCAAATCTCTTAGGAAAGAGCACTCTCAGCCTTTTTTTCTTAGAATTACCTTTTGCTAGGCTGTGTAGCATTCTTTGCAGGTAAATTACCAGGGCAGTTTGGGTGGTGTCCAGGGTGGGACTGAAGGGTAAATGCAGTCAGTACTCTAAACAATGGAGGATCTCCTTTTCTGCCTTTTGGAGGGAGATGGGACATTGATCCAGTTCTGCTGTGGGGCTCTTTTGGCTTTGTTTATCAATGCATTTTAAACAGAAAACATCTCGAAGATGCAGAGGCTGGTGAAGTACCAGGAGCAGTGGTATTTTCAGAAATATCAGGAATGAGCAGACTTTGAGTTTATAGTGTGGGGGCCCAGGCCTACGCCAGTGTAATAGCTAATGGTAGTGCTTATTTAAGAAATGGGAAACTACACAGGATGATAGCTTATAAACTGCCTCTTCTATCTGTTTAGTCACTTCTCTTCACTTTCCCGCTTCTCCTGTTGCAACCTCTGGCACATGCGTTTTACTTAGAAGTAACAGTATATCATATGTTCAGCGAATATCAATGAAAATAAAAGAAGAACAACTGAACATTTCTTCCAATGTGTATTTTCTTGAAAACATTATATATGTTATGATTATTATTTTGTGTGTATATGTCATTCATTATATGTTTTGCATTTGATTTGCATATGATTGTTATTTTATCATTTCCCAATAGGATACAAAAGCTCAGGTTAAGTACCTTTTCTGTCACTGAAGGCTAATAATGACAAAAGTGAGATTCAAATAGTCTCTTGGCTCCCAAGCACAAACTCTTTGCAGTCTATCAAACTTTTTTCCTCCAGTAAAAGAGTCAGTTGAGATTGAAGTTTTTTGTGTTTCTTTTTAACTGAAATATGTAGTTTAAGCACTACTCTGAAAAATGTATCTTGATGAATTCTTCTGGTGTGTTATGTCTTCCCAAAACATACTGCTTCAGTGCATGACTGGACAGGTAGTCATTGGTTGGGGGATGGGGAGCCTAGATATTTTCTTGGGGAAGGGTCTACATTGGCCTGGAGAGGTGAGGCAATAACTTCAGTCTTATTTTAAATTCATATACATATTGTATTAGTTTTCTACTGCTGATGTAACAAATTACCACAAATTTAGTATCTTAAAACAACACAAATTTATTATTTTATATTTCTATAGGTTAGAAGTCTGACATGGGTCTCAGTGGACTAAAATCAAGATGTCAGCAGGGCTGTGTTCCTTTCTGGAGGCTCTCAGGAATGATCTGTTTCCTTGTCTTTTCCAGCTCTGAAAAGATTGCCCACTTTCCTTGGCTTGTGGCCTCCTCCTTCATTTCCAAGCCAGCGAGGTTGCATCTCTCAGCCCATCTTCTGTAGTCACTCTTCCCTCTTACTGACTAGAGAGAGGTCCTCTGCTTTTAAGAATTTTTATTGGATTGGGCCCACTTGAATAATCGAGGATAATCTTCCCATCTCAAGGCCCTTCACCTTAGTCACATCTGTGAAGTCCGTTTTGCCCTTTGAGATAACAGTCACAGGGCTGGTGGTGAGGGTGTGGACATCTTTGAGAGGCCATTATTCTGCCTACCACATGCATGAAACCTGGCTAAGCATGTTGGTGTACCCATGAATGGAATGCACCAATCTGTTCCAGTAGAGATGCCCAGTGTCAAAATGAACCAAGTTTAATGCTAAATCAGTGACTTCATTCAACAAGTATTTATTAAGTCTATTGGGCACTCAGTGTTTATTGAGATTTTTTTTTAATTACTAGATTTTATATTTTTTAGAGCAGTTCTAGGGTTACAGAAAAAGTGAGCAGAAAGTACAGAGTTCTCATATACTCCCTCCCCTTCCCATTATTGCATTGGTATGGCACATTTCTTACAATTAATGAACCAACATTGGTATCTTTAACTAAAGTCCATAGCTTACATTAAGGTTCACTCTTTATGCTGTACAGTTGTATGGATTTTGCCAAATGCGTAATGTCATGTATCCACCATCACAGTATCGTACAGAATAGTTTCACTGCCCTAAAAATCCTCTATTTTTCTACCTAGTCATCCTGTTCCCCTGCCCTCCACCCCCTGGCAATCACTGAACTTTTTACTGTCTCTGTAGTCTGGCCTTTTCCAGAATTTCATACAGTTGCAATCGTATAGTAGATAGCCTTTTTAGTCTCACTTCTTTCACTTAGCAATATGCATTTAACATTCCTCCATGTCTTTTCATGGCTTACCATGTTTCCCCGAATATAAGACCTAGCGGGACAATCAGCTCTAATGTGTCTTTTGGAGCAAAAATTAATACAAGAGCCGGTATTATAATATGTTGTGTTATATTATGTTATATTATATTATAGACCCGGTCTTATAATAAAATAAGACTGAGTCTTATATTAATTTTTGCCCCAAAAGACACATTAGAGCTGACTGTCCAGCTAGGTCTTATTTTCAGGGAAACATGGTAATAGCTCATTTCCTTTTATCACTGAATAATATTGCCTTGTATGGGTGTACCATCGCTTATTTATCCATTTACTTATTAAAAGATGGTGGTTGCTTCCAGTCGTTGGCAATTAACAAAGCTACTTAACATTTATGTGCAGGTTTTTGTGTGGACATGTTTTCAACTCATTTAGGTAAACATTTAGGAGTGTGACTGCTGAATCTTACAGTGAGCCTATATAGAGCTTTATAAGAAACTACCAAAACACTAGTGCTTTTTCACTTAGAACTTCAGAGTCACTGGGGAAAGTTGAGCTAGCAGGGTTCTGGGCCTGCTCCCAAAACGTACACCAAAGAAGTTCTGACTTTATGAACTTTATGTGTGGAGATTCTGAGTAAGATTGCATTTCTAAAATGATTCTGTTGCTAAAAAACAATTGGATAGCTTTTGAAAACCTAATGTGCCATTACAAAGGTCCTCTCCTCCCACCTTCTCCTCCTGGGGTGCTGGGTGGGGGTGTAAGCTGAAGGACTTTTGAGTGTCACACTGCAGGGACAAGCTGCCAATCCCACTGGTGAGAAAGCAGGCAAGCTTTTTTTCCTGGAGAAAGACAACATTGTGGTCTGAAAACAGTGACATTATTGTCCTAACTCTAACATATGAGAATACTCTGCAGCAGAACATAACTTCATACATGCTTACAACTCTGCAGTTGTTTGTCTAGATAAATACACATACCACACACCACCCACTTGCATATACTCCCCTGATGACTGATATGCACAATGTTAATTTACTCTTTTATGTTGCTATAGAGACTGTATCTTAGTAATTGGGAGGGTGACCTTAGCATGGGTTTGAATCCCACTTCTACCACTAACTTCCTGTATGACCTTGGGAAAATGATTTCTCTTCCGTAAGCCTCAGTTTCCTCATCCACAAAATGAAGGTAGTAGTAGTGTTTACCTTGTATGGTTGTTATGTGGAAATGATGAGAAGATGCATTTAAAGCCCAGTTCCTAGCACATAGTAAATTCTCAGGTTAGCCCTCTCAAGAATCCCCTTCACCCTGGCAACTGGGTTTATTTAATCCCTGTCCTCCATCCTCTCCATTTTTCCGGTTCATTTCTTTCCAGATTATAGTTCTATTCCTGACTCCAGGCAGATGTTTTTAAGGAGTCCAAGGATATGTACTCATTGGTCTGGTTTTGTTGGTTTTTGCATTTGGTCTCATCCTGAGCCTGACAGCTTAGCTCTCCCGTGGCTGAGTCCCTGCCATGTGTGCCTTTCTCAGTGATACCAGAAGAAGAGTTTCTTTTCCTTTCTCCTTCCCTTCCCTTCCCTTCCCTTCCCTTCCCCTTCCCCTTCCCCTTCCCCTTCCCCTTCCCCTTCCCCTTCCCCTTCCCACCAGTGTTTTATTTCCTGCATGGATTCCTGCCTCTGAACTCACGTTCTCCCCATAGCTGAGTCATCAGAAGTATGTCCCTGCCAACCATCTGCGCTCCTGGAACCCCACTGAATGCCTTTCACTCGGCTGTAAGCTGACCACCTGTCCTCTCACAGATTGGAACACCATTTGGCACTTATACTAATACTGTTTTGTGCCTCTCGTCCCAGGTTGGCGTGCCTTCAGCTACACCTTGCAAGGTGGTCATCCCTCTTAGCCCGACTCCATTTTTTGACTCCCAGACTCTGTTGTATCTTGCAGTCTCTCTCAGGACATGGGCCCTGACCCTTTCCCGTTCTGACCTTTCCCAGTGTGGTCAGAGTTTTGCAGCTGTTACTAGAACCTGAAGTCCTGGCCATAGAACCCAGTATTACAAAAAGATATACCCTGACATATCTTACAAGTTGGTCAACGATGTAAATTTTGATATAAGGAGTGAATTATTCCGGACTTCGGCTGGAAATAGATGACATATTTTAGATGGGTAGTTGAGGAGAGATTAATAAATTGATTATTTAAAATGTGTGGATAGGATTTGGGTAAAGCAACAAAGCATAATGCAGAGTTGCCAGGCTAATCGCAGCAGAGTCTAGGCAGTGGGAAAAGCGGTTACTAGAACCCATAGAGAGGCAGAATGTGTGTTATGGGGAGACAAGTACGGGGACCTACAACTGAGGCATGCAGCTAGCTCAAAGCCACCACTCTGGGAGGCTGTCCTATAGTAAATATCTTTATATCATTCTTCTCCTTCTCTCTGATCTGCTGATACTCCCGTTGGCTGAACCCACCTGGAAGTCTGAGACATGGAACCCATTGATTTGGTTCACATAGTTTACCCCGAAGAATGAGGAGAAGTTGGAGAGTAGGACCTGAAATGGCAAACAGAAGCCATGTGTCACCAAGCTATGCATGATATCTGGCCATGTGTGGCTATGTTTTGTGTGTGTGTGTGAACACTGAGCATAATTATGCCTCTGTTAGTATTAAGGACATTCTACTCTTTCTCAGTCATTGTGCTTTAGCTTGACTTCTGTGACAGCTGCCTACAGTTCAGGCAGAATCGTATGAGATTGCAGACCCAGTACGTTAGCAATAATGACAAATGTTGTTTTGATCCTGTCCTTTCTGTGGTAGCTCAAAAGCAGTGACACCTTGGAAATGATGTGTGGAGGATGGAAGGAGAAGCTGTTGTTTTATTTATGATTGTTAAGTAAATTCCATGCGTTGAGTCACAGTACTCAAAAAAAAAAAAAAAAGCTTGTTTCTTCAGTTTTCATAATTTGCAGTTTTATAGTTTTGTTGAAGTGTCAAATCTTATTCATCAATTCAAGGTTGTGGTACTTGAAAAAGGATCGTATGGGTCCACAAAAATCTAGGGTTTCAAGACAGGTAAATGAGGGAGTTAGTCACACCAGGAAATGTTGTTTGCTTCTAAAAGTGATTGAGTAATAGAATCACAGTAATTGAATGTGAAATATGACTTGGTTTACCAGAATATAGTTTTCAAGGATGCATTTTTGAGTTCAGAAAGGTAGATTGGTATTAATAGTACTTGTAATAATGAACAATATTTAGGATTAGTAATAACTTCCTAGAGTTTGTGGTTGGAAGGATCCCACTCTGTGGTTGAGGATATGTGGTATATCTACTCAGTGAATGCCTGAATCCTCTCTTCTATTCTGCTATAGACTGTTTCCAGGGACTTGCAATTCTAACTACAATACTCTACCCAGCCTTTAAGAGTCCTCTGAAAAAATGTAAATGTTCTAAGTCAATACTTACAGCGTTTCATCTTATAGTGGAGAGCTATGGGGCTGGTTGATAGGACAGCAGAGAGATAGTGGGGGTGGGGGGAGTGGACTATGATGGTGATGAGGCCCAAGGAATGAGGACTCAGGAATCAAAAGGTCTGAGGGGACGATCAAAGAGCAACTTGTCCCATTTGACAAGCGTGCTCAGGGCAGCTCTGGATGAGTGAACACAGATTGTAACCTTTGCTGTCTTATTTGCTTTGAGATGAAGATGATAATACTAAGTGGGGTAAAGGATTTTTAGGTTTTAAGAATTTATGTGGCATTTTTTTTTATCCTCTTCTCAACCTAAGAAACAAAGCAAAATTGAACAGTTACATATACTAACCAGCAAGTCTGTGTACTGAACACAGTCTAAGAACTTTTATTAGAATTTATTACATGTGAAAGTGTTGGACTTCACTGTGAGGAGACTGCTTTTGCAATTTGATGATGAAAAGTTGAATGTTCCAATTTGTGAATATTGTATTATTCTTAACGTTGAAGAAAGTGGATACACCAGAATTGAGTATATTCCACAGTCCTAAAGGGAATAGGGCCCTCATGTGTGTGATGGGAGAAGTGGAGTGTTGGTGTAATTATGGAGTTCCTATGTGTTGGGCCCTGGGTGCTGGACTCCAGGCCGACACTACGCAGATGGGCCAGACACCAGCGCTGCCCACTCCCAGGTGTGTGGCCAACAGCCAAAAGCCCAACAATGAGCAGAGTGGTTAACTGAAGAATATTGTCATTTAAAAGAACATTGTCATTTAGAATACTGATAGTTCTTGCTCAAGAATTAGAAAGACTAAAGACCCAATTTTCTTAAGTATTTCAACACTTTAGGTTATAGGAGCTGTCTCCCAAGCTTCAGGCATTCTCCTTGAATCGTGCCTTGTCCCTTTTTCCTAAGAGAATGACACATTAAACTGTGATTTACTCATCTCTGTAATTAGATGTGGTGATTAGAATCCCCTTTATCTTACTCTGCAGTTTTCCTTTATGGGGAATTATGAAAGAATAATAGGTAAAAAGTTCAAAATGGGGGAAAGAATAAACAGAATGCTGAATGGTAAAAGGAGACAGAATGCTGAATGGATAATAAAATATTTAGTACTTTTCAATTAACTGTTCTCACGATTAGTACACTAGTATATTATATCATAAAAATCATGTCTATTAATTTTTTGCAGCCATTATCTTGACTGTGATTTACTCCCCTCAAATCATTAACAATGCCATTAAAAAGGTGGAGGAGATGAAGTCCTGGATGGAGTTCAGGGATGTAATAGGATTATTGTTCAGGGTCACAGAGAGATTGAAGACCAGCAAATGGAGGGAAGGGGGTTTAGGAAAGCGGTGCTCGCTAAGGGGAGAAAAGAGAAAAGCACAGAGCCCCAAGGTTTGAGGGACAAGTAGGTCACTGGGTGCTAAAGTTGGGGAAGAGTGTCTTTGAGGAGGCCATGCTCCCTTAATCTGTGGAAGACGCGGGTTGTGGAAAGCCCAGTGACTTGGAGAGTGTGGGTTTTCCTCACGGTGGAATTTTATATGTGCAGGGAGGAGAAGATAAATATGTGTGTGTATAACAATCCCCAGGGTCCTATTGTAGGCAATGAAGCATTCTTGTTCCAGGTTATGCTGGCAGATTGAGGGTAGCATTTCCATCCAGCCAAAGAAAAGGCCGTGACTTTTCATAAATAGTTCTCTTCTTGGGAAAATGAGATAAGCTGTATAACCAGCAAAGTGTTAACCAAGTAGCCCAGAAACCTGAGCTCTGTAGATTTGTATCGCTGCTGTGCCTTGTGAGAAGTTTGCTCATGGAAGCTTCTTTCCTTCTTTTTATCGACCGGTCTGGGTGTCTAACTGAATATTAATCAGTTAATTAATATTCAGTTCACCAATCTATTATTGGTTCTGCACCTTTAGAGTCTTGAAATATCATTTGGCTGTACTTAAACAGAAATTGTATTACTATGAAAAAACAGTGTTTGGAAGATTCTCATTCTCCTCTCCTCATTCGTACTTGGGACACAAGGCCTTAGTGAATATAGAATCTATTTTAATTCAGGTTCTGAAATTCTAACTTTCTCTCTGAGCTGCTCAGAGTGCTTGCTGGAGATGGGCCAATGAGTTCCCTTTATATTTATATTGTACAAGTCAGTGGTAGAGGTCAAAGTCTAAAGCCTCTGGTTTTTAAATTTTAAACGGATCTTTTCCAAGTGAAGTTTGGCCACAAGACATGTCTTCATAAAGCCGGTTACTCTGTCACAATTTCATAAGCCGGAAATTGGGACTGACCAATCCATCAGACAGCATTTTTGGCAGTGCAGTATACCTATAAGATATCACTTTAAAATTTTTCATTATAACCAGGAAACATACATTTCTCTTTATTGTTAATACCAACCGTTGAAGTCAACATAGCTGTTTATAGCCTGATCTTGAAAGACTGCACTGAAATCTCAAGAAATATTAAAAAAAAAAGGTGTAATAACAATATTTTATAACCCAGAGTTCACGTGTTATACGTATTCTTCTATATTACTGTTTTCCTATTCCTGTTATAAGAAAATATATATATATGTAATATATGTTTATATAGAATTTATTATGTATTTGTAAATAACACATAAATATATAAAATTTACATTCTATTTATAGATATATATCAACAATACAATTTTAGTATATAATTATGTATACTTATGTTATATATATATATATATATATATATATATATATATATATATATATTTATATTTATTTATTCTGGCAGCCATGTAAATGAGTAAAGGGACAATGGTCTGAGCCACATATGGCCATCACTTTCACGATGACTTCTGATTGCTCCATCTGAATCAAATCACGATCATTTTTAAACTTTAGAATCTACAACAAATGGCTTAGCTGTATTAAATTCTGGTCATTTGTGTAACTGTTGAGTCACAAATGACAGAGGAATGAAGGTTCCACCTACCTTATTGTTCCCATGCTTCTAATAATTGGAGCTCCATTTGAAAATGTGGGGAAATCTTAATGGAGAACACAGCAGGCTGGCACCAGCTGTCCAAATTACAAGAAATCTGTTTACAAGAATGTTTCTTACAGAACAGGAACTCTGCAAAGATCTTCCATCCTGCAAGAGGAAAATCATAGTTCCATAATATCTGGTGAGAGGCAGCTTACAATAAGCCTTCCACAAAGCCCTGGATCAAGACTCTTTTTCGTATGAGTCTTGTGATCAAATAATATGGTGAACATTTAAATTAAAAAAAAATTATTACAGTAAAAGACACATTGCCATTAATCCCCCTCAAAATACCCCCCTCACTTAGAACACACTTATCCCATCATTCTTGCCACTTTCTGAAGCAGTTCTGGAAGTCCTCTTTCATGAGTGTCTTTAGTTGTGCTGTTGTGGCTGCCTCAATGTCCTGAATCATTTTGACGTTTGGGGAAGAGCCCGAAGTTGAACAGTGCCAGATCCAGTGAATAAGGTGGATGAGGACACACCATAATGTTTTTATTTGACAGAAACTGCCATATTAGAAGCGATGTGTGACACGGAGTGTTGTCAGGATGGAGGATGATTTATAGCACACTTTAAAGCACACCTTCTCTCAACCACAGCTCACACCCGACTGACTGTACTGAACAAGTTGAAATTTGTCACACACTGTCACTAAGGTTCAATGTGCCGCTTCCCATATTGAAGATCCCTGCTTTCCGTTGGATGGCACTTGGCAGCAGTATTTAGCGTATTTTGTGATCGTAATGGAAAGGCTCCGTGTCACACATCACTTCCGGTACAGCAATTACAGTGTGTCCTCATCCACCTTATTCACCAGATCTGGCACCGTGTGACTTCTGCCTCTTCCCCAAAGTCCAAATGACCATGAAAGGTAAACGTTTTGAATCGATTCAGGACATCGCGGCAGCCACGACAGCACAACTAAAGGCACTCATGAAAGAGGACTTCCAGAACTGCTTCAGAAAGTGGCAAGAATGATGGGATAAGTGTGTTTGAAGAGAGGGGGAGTATTTTGAGGGGGATTAATGGCAATGTGTCTTTTATTGTAA
This sequence comes from Rhinolophus sinicus, assembly GCF_057876585.1. Lineage (NCBI taxonomy): Eukaryota > Metazoa > Chordata > Mammalia > Chiroptera > Rhinolophidae > Rhinolophus > Rhinolophus sinicus. The sequence goes on along the minus strand of NC_142517.1, from coordinate 164,852,477 downwards.
TAATTTTTTTTTTAAACATTCACAGTAGTTTTTGTTCACACTCATACCAGGGCCTTCTCTGGTCATGAACTCTCCCACAAAGTTGGCAGCAGCCGCCTCTCATTTTTTCAGTAGGCATGCTAAGTCAATGGTTCTCAACATTGGCTGGGTGTCAAAGTTTTCGAACTACAAATTCTTGAGCCCTACTTGTGGAGATTCTGATCCAGTCCTTTTGGGGTGAGACTTAATCATTAATATTTTTTAACAGCTTTACAAGTGGTGATTCCAGTTTCTAGGCAGAATTAGGAATTACTCCCCTAGATAGTTTAAAAGCAAGACTGATATCATCTTGTTTGCATGCACAACAGTTGACTTTAAAGTTTTGAAGACATACCAGGGAGCTGTGTCTACTCCTAGAATATCAAGCATTCGTTTCCCAATAGTCCTACTCATTTACAAATAACCCCCTGCCTAACTCTGATGTCCTTCTTACTTCCTAACAATAGAAACTGATGTCCCTTCCCTAAGAAACCACTTTCTTTTAGTCTAGGTGTTCAGAACATCTTTTGCTGGCTGGCTGAACTCTTCATCAGATGGTGAAGGAATCCAGGTGACTGAATCTTGGTTGTTCATCCCACCCCAGATGCATAGGCTGCTCAGCAGCATTTAGACATGCTGATCCTGCCTTCTCCATGGCTAAGAGAGGTCAAACTCATGGTCCATACTCTTACAAAGCATGGTCATATCTTTGGGGGCCATGTCTAGTCTAGGGCCAGTTGGAAGACATTATCCTGTAACGTATCCTTATAACTGTAAGACCGGGAATAACTCACTTGAATAATATACCGTATGTTATTTGATATCTCTAAGAAAGCGTTTCTCAACAGCAACAGAAATGACATTTTGGATTGGATAATTCTTTGTTGTGAGGGCTGTACTGTGCATTGTAGGATATTTAGCAGCATTTCTGGCCTCTCCCCTCTAGATGCAAGTAGCAACCCTCCCACCCAAGTCACGACAATCACAAATATCTTCAGACATTGCCAAATGTCCCCTGGGGAAAAAATTACCCCCAGTTGAGAACCATTGCTGTAAGGGAGAACTTTGAAAATTAATCATTATGAATCATATAGCAGGGGTCAGTGTTAGCTCTTTTTAAGTTGCATTCCATCCCCTTGTTATTGCATTTAGAATGGCACACCTTTCTCCAGATTTACTGGTAAACTGCTTGGCTGCTGTCTTAGTTCTGCTTACCTGGGAAACAGACTCTGAGATGGAGATTTGCCTGAAGGAGGATTACTGAGGGATATTCCTAGGGCACCTGTAGGGAATGAGAGGAGAGGTTTGGGTAGAAGCAGATATTGAACTACTGGACATTGACATAGGGCCTCCTCTGATCCTATGGGGAGCTCTGGAGCTGGGATGACCTTTCAGAGTTGTCCCAAATTGAGGTGAGGGGTCAGACCTTTGAACCCTCTTTAACAGCCAGTCCTTGAATTTGGGCTTCCACTTCCCTCCTCGCCTCTAGGGTTGAGATGTGTATGTGCCTAACCTCCGTAAGTCAACTGCTTTTAGTTAAGGGCAGTTCCTGTAGAGAGACTTGGCTGTGATCCGGTCAGGGGTCAAAACTCCAGATAGCAAGGTGAATGCATGTCTTCGCCTTGAAGGGAGATCCCTGTCTGTGCAGTCCACCACAGGTGAACAGAAAACATGTGTAAGTCATTTTACTGAGGCTTTGAGGCTGAGAATATGAGAATGAAGGGGAATTGTAGACCACGTGTAAGTGGGACTGCACTGGAGACCTATATTGGGTGACACATACCTAAGGCATTTATATCAGGGCTTTACTAATGTAAAATACACTCTTTTGGTTTCCTATGATGAGTGGTCTAGTCTTTGTCTTCCCTGATTTATCATCTCAGAGCCAGAAATTACATTATCTAGAGCACATTTTGATGTTACTGAAAGAACATGATTCCTACAGAATGGCAGATAGTGCTAAAGGGTGACTGATGATGGATGGTCTCTGACACTGTTTAGGCAAAGTGTCACCTGTCACCATTATGGACCAAGAATATGTGATAAGAAGACTGTTTACACAGCAGACAATTGGTAGCCTCGCTGGGTAGGTTCCCACGGCTACAGAGGCCATGGGTATGACACATTTAACATATAGAAGCGGCATGCTGACAATGGTTAAACATTGCTTTGGAGCATTGCAGCTGCATGCTTTGAAAGTTACGTTGGCTGGAATGAGGGGTTAGACTTTTGTGCTGGCCAAGAATCCTCAGGGACGCTCAGAGGTGCAGTTAGCTCTTGAGATTCGTTTCATTTGTACCAGAGAGAAAGAGAATGAAGAAGAGGAGGAGAAAAGGGGAACGAGAAGAGGATGAGGGAAAAAGAAGAGGGAAAAGAGAATAGGGAAGAGAGGAAGTGTAAAGATGATTCTAGAGTACCTGGTTCTAGTAAAACAGGTGCTAAGGTTTCACTGGTATAAGGCTTATATGGCTAGAAATATTTTATATTGTTTCATTTGACACACACACGTTTTTATTATGGGTTTCTTCATGGTATGTGTTCTTCCTTTTCTGCTACCAGACAGATACAGCCCCTCTTGCCTTACTTTTTTCCCTGCAATAACAACAAACCCCACAAATGTTTTCTTTTGCTGTTCCATTATATTGTTCCCAGTAGTGTTTTTATTCTGGATAGTTTCTAATTTGCTCTTTGGAACAACCCTGCTTAGCAGTGGCTACATAATTACTATATAGAAAGGTCTTCAGCGTTCTATCTGATTAGACAGGGATAAATCAAGGAAATTGTCTTGAAGCGGCATTTGCGTAGCAGGTACACTATTATATCTACTTATTGGTGTCACATGGGAGAAGACGTATAGAAATTATGGAGGACCCCTCAGCCCAAGTCACCCTTGGAATGGCCATGCCTGTGATATGGGAAAAGAGGGTGATATGATTTCTACAGAAATTGGGAACTGAACCAAGTTTCTTATTACCAAGGCATCCGCAGGTTGTTCTTTGTCAGAAGCCACCAGTCCCTTCCCAACCACCTGAAAACACTTACTTGGAGTGTATTATCCCGGCATAACTAGTCTTAGTGATGGATCACTGCTACCACCTCTACCATCATTACCATCCTGTTCTGTCATCCTTAGGGACAGAGCCCCAGACCAACCGCCATTTCCCTTTCCCTAAGAGGCTGGTGGTGTTTGCGGCAGCTTGCGTGGTATATGACATGCGAGTCTCAGCAGGGTGAGGAAGGGGAGAGGAGGGCCTGGGGTGGCAGGTACAGATGGGTAGTCTGTGGGGAGCAGCGTTCAGCCACTCAGAACTCAGACAGCCTGGCTCTGCGGTGTGGGCCCTGGGGAGTGCTGCTCATTTCATCACACAGCACTGTGCCTCCATTTCCACAGCCCCCCACAGCCAGCTTCGGAGCAGTGTGGGAAGACAAAAACAGCTGTGCGTGTTAGCAGCTTCAGCTGTTCCCACAGCAGTGCTACACTGCAGTATCCCAGCAGTCATCAAATATTTAGGAGGATGTTGTAGACCTTTGTATCATGGCCAGAAATGCCATGTGCTCAGGTTTGGATTCCACTGGGTTCTTGTTCGTGTTAGCAGAAAATTGTGAGAAAAAGGAAATGGCTCTTTCACCAAACTGTATAGTGCTATCAGATCAACTGCATCTTTATGCTCACTGTATATTGAGCATTGTACATTGAAGGCTTTTCAGTGTCTTCTTACAGAAAATCAGCAAGAACAATACTGCAATAAGAGTCTATCTGTCTCAGATGAAAAACACTTTAGAATATTTATTTCTCATTAGAATCTATTCATTAAATGTCATAGCCTGGCCCTCTGGGAAGAGTCACACACTACAACCCATGCTGGAGATGAGATTGTGTATTTAGAGTTGGCCTTGGCTGATAAATAGGAAAACTGCACGCTGCTTGAAAATTCCCTGGTGAGTCCGGATGCTGGAGAATGCAGCTGGAGATGCAGAGAAGCATGTGCTCTTACAGCAACGTGTCATCTGAATTTCCACTAAATATTTTCTGTCAGATGTGTGACTTCTTTGGAGAAAAGATATATAGCTCTTGTAATCAAGGGCTGGAAAACTCACTTTGGGTAAAATTCGTTCTCAAACTCTTTTTTCTTTACACAAGTAAAATATCTTAATGCAGCTAAAATGACTTTAGAGTTTTGTCTTTTCTGGATTACAGGAAAGCCAATTCTTTAGAGATCTGCCTTGTAGCTTAATATTATGTCATTAGTTCAATGTCAGCCAATGGGAAGATTAAGTAGATTTCCGTAATGGCCGTCCTGGGTCCACTCGTAGCCAACGTTTCCTTAATGACTGGGATGATGGAAGAGGAATCTGCTCCTTCATTTTGCCAATAAAAACAACTGAGTGGGGTGTCTTGTATCTTAGGGAGCCAGTCTTGAATTATATATTTTAAGAAATGAGGGATTGAAAACTATAGAAACGTAAAGGCTCGTTGCCAGGTAATATTTGGGAGAACCACCAAACTGCATACCATAAAAAGGTACCTAATTCCTGGGCAGAGATATTGTAGAAAATGACCTGAAGGTCATAACAGACCCAAAACTATAGCAAATGGAAAAATCAGGATGTATGTCTTAAAATAACCAGGTCAGCACCTACATTGCCAACACTAGGTTTTTTGACTGTTGCCTGGTTATGAAACATTTACTGTACACTGGGGATAGTGAAAACAATTCCCTTTACAATTTTGTTGAGGGCTGGCGGAGACTTTAAGAAATCCAAATCGCGAAGAGCACTGGTGCAATGTTTTCAGTGGAAGGAAGGACATAACTAGATACATGGATTTAGAGTAGGAAAGCTGTCAATCCCCTCAGGTGAGTCAAAAGATTCAGATCCTGGCTCAGACTTTGACTTTAGCTAGTGGGGTGACCTTGAACAAGTCCCCCAATATCTTGGGTCTTCCATTTGTTATACTGGAAATGACGGGATGGTGATTTTCAGCCTGATCCTCGGGGAGTAATGGGAGACTGTGAACTATTTGCAGTGCTTTCAAAGGCCTAAAGAAATTGTGCATTTCCTAGTAAGGAGGCCATCTAAACTATTATTTAACGAATGCCGGTGGCAGGTGAAAACTTTTAAAACATGAGTACACATCAGAAAACTAATAAAACTCTTCTTGGTAGTCAAAAGACAGGAAGCATTTCAGTCTCTAAACTAAGGTTTATGATGACTCTGATTGCCAACAGAACTGAGGACCTTGAAAGCACTGCGTTCCTACTGCATAAAGAGGGAGCTAGGGGAACATTTGTCGGCGAGATTAAAGAGAAGGCAGGAGGTATCACTTACAGCCATAGCCAGCCACCTTTGAAAATGCATCCATTCACTTAATCCTCAAAACTGCCTTCTACGGTAGGTACTGTTAATATCCCACCTTGAAGATGAGGATTCTGAAGCACAGAAGTAAAACGTATTTCGTTCAGTAAGTGATATCAACTATTACTAATGATCTGGATTGTTCCCAGTGGTATGTGGCCACTGATCCCACAGGAATGAGAGGGATAAAGGAAGCAAAAACCAGGCTTCTCATCTTCAACCTTCTCCTAGGATAAAATTAAGGGCTCTCGACTAGAGGACCTGTATTCCAGGTACGACTTTGGCACTAAATACCTGTGTGACCTTGGGTGAGTCATTTTACCTTGTGAATCATAATTTCCTCATCCATAAATTGGGGTGTTAACCCTGCGTTCTTACACTTCAGGATTATTGGGAAAACATGGAATAAAGTATCTGCAAGTGCATTGGAATCTATAAGAGCATACACACATGACAGAACAAAGGATGACCTCCTGCCTCAGTGGAACTGCTCCCAGTGACCTCAGTCTCTCATTTAACAAACATTCATGGTATGCGCATGACGTGGTAGCAGAAGGAATTGAAGATCGTAGGGTAACCCTCAGCTCCTGTGTTGAGATGAAAAAGTGGCTGGCGGTTCACTTGCTCCAGTCTTTGCTCAGATGTTCTTGCTATAAAATAATATCCTTAGATGGCAGAGTATCCCAAGTGTGCCTTAACCTTGTTTTCTGCCGTTGGTTCATGGTTTTAATTGGTGAGCCTCCATCTTCTTGCCTCTACCCCTTCACCTCCTAGCGGTGTGTGCTGTCATTGCTGCTCAGCTCCAGGATCAATTTGTGATCTCGGATTGATTATCCTCCATCCTTACATCTTATCCTTCCCCTCTAGAAAATTAGGTCCTATACTTTAGGTAACCAAAATCAAGACCAGTGAAGAGGTGTTGATGTCCCCCTTGGGAGGCAGTGGGCAGAATTGTTTGTATATGCAGTTTCTTATGTGTGTACAACCACAGGACAGATGCAGAGAGGCACACATTCATCTTTACAGTCGAGTGTTGTTTCTGGTTGTGTGATAAAAGTGGGATCGGATGGCAAGGCAAGCAGTTTCTCATTCTTACACCCTGAGAACATGGTCTCCTTTCAGATGAAATGCCCTCAGCTTTCTGCTGTGATAAATTATATCTACGAAATGCCACCATCTCTCAGGTCGTAGGTAATATACTAACTAATGCCATCTCAGTGTTGGAAACTCTGAGCTTGGAATCCAGAAGTTCCCTGCTTGACATGTAAAATCTCCTTAAGGGCTCTTTTTCTATACTAGGCCACACATAACTTAGAAATTGTGCCAGGCTGGCCTATATGCAAGGCGCAGGAGGCGGCAGGATGTAAGAACAAGGCACATGCATTGTACCCGAGCAAACAGGCTTCGTTTTTAAAAGGAGAAGTCAAAACAGAGACCAGAAAGGTCCAGGGACTGAGAACACCAGTGCCTTTAAAATGAATGTGAATGATAAAGGAATAAAAATCAGTAAATAAACACCACTGGGTGGCTTACAACGAGTACATTGTAACTGGGTAGGCGGAGAGGGAGCTGAGAACACACAGCAGGAGTGTTTCTTGTATCTTAACCTTGATGATCATGATAGCATCTTGTGATTCTCTTTTTAATATGTATTTTGTTCAGATCTTAAGTAGTTAGCAGCTTCTGACTGTGCTGTTGCCTATTAATATCTACAGAACTTAAACATTCTATGTTCTTTATATCTTGCAGTATCTACAGCATCATGAATGTGTCCCCTTATGAAATTCAAAGAATTTGTCATCATTGCTGTAGTTGTCATGTTCATTGGGAGAAAAAGATTATGTTTATGACAAGTGTAAGCGTTCTGCATCTATAGAGACCCAGTTTAGAGTCATGGTTCTGGAACTTGCCAGATATGGAAACTTGGGCATGTTTTTATACTTTTCCAAGCTGCTGTCTCTTCTGATACAAAATGGGTAATAATATTATCTCCAACACTTGGGAGAAATAACTAATATAGTATCTGTGAAAGTACCTGGCACTTCGGCCTACAGATAGTTGTTTCTCTTTACATCTATTTTTCTTACCTTCTTGAGTTCTGGAACCAAGTGTTGTGTTTCTTGTAATTCATCACAGAATATTTATTGGGCACTCAAAAATACTGTTGAATGAGAAGCTCTATTTTATGTTACTACCAAAGACATAAAAAATATCACTGTCCTGCCTTTTTTGACTTACTTTTGTTTTGGGGCAGTGGATTATTCACCCTTGATAATTCTGTTTTACAGCGTTTCCCCTCTTCTGTTGCACAAAAGCAACATCTGGTAGGTAGCACTATAACTGAGGGATAGTTGCCAGTCGAATTATAAACCACATTTCAGTTTACACTGACTTGTTACTTTGGCTCAAACCAACTCCAAAGCTATAGAGAATGAATGATGCTGTGTATGCATCTTTCAGCAACATCGTTCTTTTTAACAATTATATCGCTGATGGGAAAACTGAGTCAAAAATGTCTTCCTTCTCAGTGAGTTCCTGAGGTTCCACAGTAAGTTTTTGTGAGAGCCCCAGTCAGTTTTTCTCAGGCTTCCTCGTTCTTAATAACCATTGCCTCCTGCCATTAACAATCTCTGTAGATGATGTGTGGGGATTGGAAGAGTAGAAGGAACAGAGTATGAAAATAATCCGAAGAATTTTTCAGAAGGAATTAGGTAGGGCCAACTGGGAGAGCACTTGGCATCGATCAGGCTGTTTAAGGTTCTAAGGAAGCGATGCACACAAATGATCATCATGGCGAAGGGTTATTATAAGGCTACGTGAGAACGTTGGGCAGCTCCAGGAACCCTCTGGGCAATTTTACAGTTGCTTTGGGTCCCAGTGCTGACGTGGTCAGAGCTTAGAGGGGTATCCTCCAGTTCTGGGCCCCTGCCTCCTTCCTGATCACCTGGCACTTACCTGCCCAAGAAGTGGGCCCTGATTGATGGGTTTGCCATTATACAATATGCAGCTTTACTACAGGACACAGATTGTCTATGTCTCCCTGAGCCGTTTGGTCTGTCTGGTGTCTGCCATACCCTTTGGCCTAGGAATCATCCAGAAGTGGAGATAGGGATTTGGGAGTCTTGCAGGTGGCAAAACCAGGAAGAGGGAATGATATGAACAGAGGACAAATTGCTGCATAGAGCATGTTTTGGGGAACATCAAACAGTTCACGTTATCAGAGAAGTGTTTCTCAGTTAGGGGGGTCTCTGAATTTCTAAGGGGCCATGAAGGGATTAGTAGGGCAGCTGTGTTTTCTTTATGCATTATTATAATTTTAGTTTCATTTCAATAATAACCCTAAGATAATGAACTTAAGCGCAATTTTGGCCATTAATGTGGCTACCTTATATATAATCGGCACTGAGCTGTTCATATCATGTTCATGATGCTGTGAGTTTCATCTGTACACCATGACTGGACACACTAAATCGATGTTATTTGAGTTTTATTGGTTTTGTAAGGTTACTTTATTTAATTTATAAATTTTGATTTGTAGTCATTTAAGAGCTATGAGCATAAGGGGGCTTTTTGTTTAAAACTAAGTTTTTGTTCGTTCATATTTGATAATATTGTAATAAAATTATTTAATTCAACATGGGGCATCTGAAAGACTTTATTAAAAGGGGTCCTTATTTTACTCAAATTTAAGAAAGAATTGGCTAGAGTGGGAGTTAGCAATTTTTTTTCCATAAAGAGCCAAATACTACATATTTTAAGATTTGCAGATCAAAAGGCAAATTTTAGGATAGTATTTTGATGAAATACAAATTATAATAATATTTGGGTACAAATATAATATAATATAATATAATATAATATAATGTAATGTAATGTAATGTAATATAATATAATATAATATATTAATGAAATACAAATTATAATAATATTTGAGTATACTGTTTTATAATATAAGCCTACTAATGAGAAGAATGGAATTTCTTTTTTGGGGGAGAATAAGATTTCATTTAATTTGGGTTCAAAGTTAGTGTTCCCTATCATCAAATGGATTGTAATTCTTCATCTGTAAAAACCATTGCTAGCTTGCTAGTTGTACAGAAACAGACAGCAGGCTGGATTTAACCTGTGGGCCAAATTTGTCAACATTTAAGTTAAAGGATAAGCTATGTGTTGGGGTGGAGCAATTTATCCAACCTTTCCACACCTGTTTTGTCTTCTGTAAGCTCCGCTAGTAACTGGGGACATTAAACACAGCCAACGTTTTGGGCTGTTGTAAAGATTAAGTATGGTAATTCATGAGAAGTACCTCGATCACTGTTTTATCATCATCATCATTAAATTTCAGAGACTATTTTATACTTACTTTGGAAAGTAATATAGGGCCCTGGAGGATTGGAACAGGGAATAGCAACACTGGAATTGCACTTTAGAGGGTCATCTGGCAACAGCATGAGGGATGGTCAGAGCATGGAGCACCAGGAGGAGAGGAGTCCAGATAGGGGGCTGTTAAAATAGCTCTCCATCCTATCACGGCTTCTTGGTCCTTTCACTCATGTCGGTTGTATTCACTCCAAGTGAGTGGGGAAAACCAGCTGTAATAGACAGAATGATGGCCCCAAAGATGTCCATGCCCTAATCTACAGGACCTGTGAATATGTTACTTTACATGGAAAAATAGACTTTTCAGATGTGATTAAGGTTCCAGTTGAGATGGGAGAATATCCTGTAATATCCTGTATATTGGGCTCAATCTAATCACACGCGTCCTTAAAAATGGAGAACCTTCTTCCGCTTCAGAGAACCAGAGAGATAGCAGTGTGAGATAGATTCAGCCCACCATTGCTGGCTTTGAAGATGGAAGAAGGGGTCCTTGAGCCAAGGAATGTAAGCAGCTTCCAGGTGCTGGAAAAGCCAAGGGAATAAGTTCTCCCTTAGAGCTTCCAGAAAGGAATATAGATCTGCCTGGACAGAATGAGGACACCTTAATCTTAGCGCTGTGCGATTTGTGTTGGATTTCTGAACAGCAGAACTGTAAGATATTAAATTTATGTTGTTTAAGCCACTAAGTTTGTGGTAATTTGTTGTGGTAACAATAGAAAACTAATATACCAATATTGTCCAGTTATGCATGATAATAAAAGAGTAAAATGATAGTTCCAAATAAGTGTAAATCTTATGCTTTATTCTAAGCATTTCACTTATTTTGAACATAAAGAAAATTATTATTTTTATTAATAGACAGTTTTTCTTGACCACACTGAAGAAATGATAAACCAATATTTGAAAAATATTTGTTTCAAAGGGACCAAATTATTGGCATACATGGAGTCTTAGCTTGGAAATATGGAGAGGCTTACCCAAGATTGGTTCAACAAATCCCACCAATATTTCATGAGTACTTTATCTCAAGGGGGCTTTCAAACATGATTATTTTATAGTCCCTGCTAACAAACTAGTGAGTCGTGCATGGATATGTGTAGGGATATGAACCTAGTATTACAAGCCCAGAATTTTTAAGTGTTCTTGGGAAGTGGGGATGGTGCCATAGCAGTTGACATTCTTGAACATGACCCCGTGCTGGCCTTGAAGGATGAATAGGAGTAATCAGAGGAGGAGAGTCAAGGGTGGTCAGCCAGCAGTACCCAGGGCACAGTGGGATGAATTTGAGGAGTCCTAGGTGGTCCTCCAGAGCTCTGACACTGACCTGGCCAGGCTGGGAGTGTCCCCCTACCCTTGTAGGTGTCATGCTTCTGGGGAGTTGAGAGGAGTGGAGAGATGTCCTGGCAGAGGTCTTATTCTCTGAGTACTGACTCTTGCTTTGGCATGCTACTTGGCCTGTCCAAGACTCTTTTCCTTCCAGACTGATCCATTCAACATTTGGAAAAATTGAAAAAAAAAATAAAATAAAACCCAAAAAACAATTATCTGTAGAATACCAACAAGTGTTTTCTTCTGTTCTATAGAGGGAAGGAATATTTAATTAGTCTACCTGTGGTCCTAGTTAATAACAGGAAGTTACTTCAGTACAGGGGAGAATCAAGGATAGAGTAAATTGAATGATATTTGTAAGTATTGTATAAGTTGATCGTTTCTGACTAACAGAGTTGGGCCTAAGGGGGCGGGAAGGTATGGCGACACTGGGGATAGATAAGGAAATGAGTGAGGATAGAGATGTAGGCACCGGTCACCCTGGATGGGGGATGGTGACGGGCTTCATTAAGTTCAAAATTTTCTTCAGGGGAAGTCATGTCCCGGAGGTTCCTTTCCCAAGGCCGTGGATCCCAGACTTGGAGCTGTGGAGAAGCTGCTAAGCACAATAACTCATTCATGGTCACATCTCTTTGCTGATTCTGTAGAGTAACTCAGAAAGCTGCCTCGTAGCAGTTTACACAAAAGTTAGACACATAACTTATGAGACAGCTTCATGTCCTGCCAGGTTTCCATAGAGTCAGAATGGAGTCCACTTGGTTCTTGAGCAAATCCCACTTTAGTGACAGCAAAACTCAACAAATCACCATCTCTATTCACCATCTGCATCACCATCATCGTCATGATCAGTAACAAACGCCTAACATTCGAAAGCAAAGTGCAGTTTACAAATACCTTCATATGTGTTGTTTGTTCCCCGTTGTGTGCCGCTGTGTCCACGGGGGATATGGAAGAATGTAATTAGGACCCCGAGCCTCTACCTGATGTAGTGTAAGTCAAGCAAAACTGTGGTGTTCAGTTAACTACACCCTAAATGAGACCTATTTTCTGAGGCTTCCATTCTTGAACTGGCCTCACACATTATGGATGGGAGAGGAGGTCTGCTGGCCTAAGGCACGTAAACAGCAAGGATAGAAATATAAAAGTAAGGAGAAGAATTCTGTGATTCAGTCAGTGTATAAAGAGGGATGCGATCTCCTGGGCTAATCAGGATCTAAGATAAACCCTGGGAAAACTTAGGGAAGGGTACTCTGTGGTGTTAGCAATCAAATGTAAGGAGAGAATGCCACTGTTTCCTTATGTACCAATAGCAATAAAGCAGAAATCTGCACACTCTTGTTCCATCCATTTGTTCTTTATGAATTCAGTATGGTGACTTGGGGAAATGTGGTTGTTAAGTATGGGCTTCTAGTATGCATAGAGGCGGTTATTCATGAAAACTAGAAGAAGATTTAAAAAATTCAAAAACAAAAGATGAGCTGAACTCAAGTAATTAACTAAATATCTCTGAATAACAAAAGCCTCAGGATGGTTGTCATGAGTTTTTGCTGCGAAGTACTTGTCTGCAATATTTTAAGGACTTAATAGAATTTTATTTTAAAGCCATGACATTAGCACAGTTAAACCAATCAATGTTTTTTAATAGCCTTTTAAAGGTGCCTTTTTAATTGTGCTCTGTGGGAGGGAAAAGCACATGAAGACTGGAAAACATCTAAAAATGTCTTAGTCAGATCTTTCAAAAATATTTGCAAGTGCAAATTTCTGTCTCGGTTTGATTGCTCTAGAAGTGGGGTTAAAGTGTGAGCTCTAAAGGGCTTATTCCCCAGTGAAAAAACAAAGACTTAACTCGTGTATAGATTCATTCAGCTCAGCAGCATAGCAAAATATTTGGAATTTGCTCCGTTTTCCCTTTAGAGCAGCGAGAGTGAGAGTTATGATTTCTCTTAGAGGAGAAATAGCTCTCTGCAGAAGTTCTCCTGCCTTCTTTGGGGCCCAGGAGAGACAGAGAACACTCATGTTTCTCCTTCTAGCAGTCCTCTGACCTTCTGAATGCCTGCCAGTGATGGCTTCAGCTTTTATAGTTAGAATGTGCCTAACATCTGGATGAACAGCAATAACTTCCCAACTTGCTTGTTGGCAAACTGCCTACATTATTGGCAGAACCATCACAGTCCATCTCCTTTTCTTCAAACTTAGTTTTGTGTGATGCTTTATTGTTTCAAAAATGCTTTCATATATATACTCCTGTTGGGAGCCCCACAATAGCCGTATGATATGAGGAAGTTATTATTAGTTTCTGTTTTATAAATATAGTACCTGAAGCTTGGAACTATGGACAGATTTACCCAAGGTCGGTTCTACAAATTCAACCTACATTTCATGGGTAGTGTAGAATGCTTTATGTATCCCAGGGGGCTTTCAAAAATGATTATTTTATAGTCCCTGCTAACAAACTAGTGAGTCATATATAGACTAAATCTTCTTACTTCTCCATTGCTGTTTCCATGAAATTGTGTTGTCTCTTGCATGGCATATGGAATTATCTGAAGAATTAGCTTCCGTAAAATTTTTCCTATTTATTTATTTAAAATTGTTTTATTTACTTAAAGAAATTTTTATTCCAGGTATTTGGAGTTGCAACGTAAAGACAGAGTATGATACAGATAATTTTTGGGGAATGAATTAACCAATAGAAAAGAAAATGTTGGTTTTGATTCGTTTCTGAAAGAGGAGTTATTTTGAGGACTTGCTTTTTAAAGCATTTCTCTACAGTGTTTCATCACAGTACTGGGTGCTGCTATATCGACCTGCTCAGTTCTAGCAAGAGGCCATCAGTGCACACATGTAATGGAACGAACTGAGCAGGATGTAGAGACAGATTGGAGAAGAGGGCGAGTGCCTGGAAACTGGACCACCATAACCATCTGTGGCCAGGCAGGAACTACACTACTAGATTTCAATGCCTTTCTATTTGGCCTTAAACTTGGCTCATCCTATTAGCAAGTGACATGCTAATAAAATGCCCTTTTGAAAACTCTAAACTTTTCTAAGTTAAACTAAGAGGAACAGATTTTTTCCTCTGTATTTTAGTTAGCGTTGATTGAGAGTCCCTTAATGAGAAGTGTATAGGAACCAGAAAGTCGGAATGGCTATCAGGGTGGTACAGTAAGGAAACCAAAGGGAGAAGAAGCATGTGGTGTAGTCTCACAGAGATGAATTAGCACACTAGCTCTGCTGTGTGATCCACAGACATTTAACCCTTCTGGAACTGTTTCCTTATAGTAAAATTAATTTAATAATGCCTATTTTAATTGGCTGGTTTAAGGGTTACATGAAAGAACATATGTGAAGCGTTAAACAGAGTATATGGTATACAGCAGGTACTCAATAAGGTAGTAGCTACTACTACTGTGATTGTCATTCTCACTACCCCTAGTGCAATCGGGATACAGAGGGCAGGAAACCAGGTTAGCTACTTTTTTCCATCCTCTTAGATTCTGCTATTATGGATAAAGGGGGCAAGACTTCTACCAAGTAAACGACAGTTAGAAACCCATGCCTCAAATATTTTAGCCAAAGAGATAGGCACTGCAAGGATTTTACCAATAGTATTTTAAAATTGGTTCAGTCTGGAGGCTGCAGTGGGCACCAGAATTTTAGATTCCAGGTATGGTCTCAGTTCCAATGCAAGTGTTCCCCCATTGTGGTGACAACCTTAGTTTCCTGGACTTCAGTTTGCCTTGTGCTAAGTGAGAGTGGAACTATGTCTTAATCAAATCAAGTGGTAGAAATGTGTGGATGATTCAGGCCAAATAACCAGTGGATACTGTCTTGTGTGTCTCGTCTGTTCCCCTGTCCCCCACCTGCATCACAAACACACACGTTCCCTCTCTCTTGTTCTTTTTGTAATAAATGTTTTGGTACAGTAAAGACACAGCCAGGGAGTTCATTTGATCATTTATTCAAGGACCTTTTCTGAGTAACTATTACATGTCAGGCATTGACCTATTCAGAGAAGTGCTTGGGTTCCCCCAGGCATTGTACTGGTGAGCACATGAATTATGGGTTCATATATGATCTGGCAGCATACGAACTTTGTGAGTGGAAACAGTGGGTCAGGAAGCAAAGAGGCAAAGTCCATCTTTGCACAATGAGAGAGACTGAGCTTGGAATGATACACCGTGGTCTGGGAACCTCATTATTAGCAAGTCAGAGACATACTGGAGAGTGTTCAGAGAAAAGCAACAAGAATGATAAATGAGCGGAAAGACTGATTTATGAAGACTTACACAACAAAATATGTATTCTTGGATCAACAAAGACTTCAGAAGAAATGTGATCACTATCAACAACTCTCTGAAGGTTGTGAATACCCCAGAGGTGTTTAGCCTGGTATTTGAAGTGGTGACAGGGAATCAGAGGATGGCAAATTGACCTGTGATCAGAGGACTAGGAGGCGAGTAAATCTAGCTGTGCCTTACTGATGGAAAATAGTTTCCAAGGGCAGCATCCTTAACCTATTTTACTTCCTCTATGTATTTCTGCAGTTGTAATTATGTATAATCATCTGTTGTCTCTTTATGTTCAGGGATTTTATGTGTGTTTCCTATTTACACACACCTTCCCTGAAGATGTCAAGAATGAAATATCAATTTTTTATTTTTTTACCTTCCACTTCAAAGGCTTGAAGATAAAAGCAGTTGAGTTATGGACAAATTGTTTTCTTAAACCCAAGTTTGCATGCTTAACCTTTGTTACAGGTCATTGTCGTAATGTAGGATTTTATTCCTATGCAGTCAAATGGGTGACTCTTTATAACACGGTGCCTCAGTGACTTATCAATCATCTGCACACACACACACACACACACACACACACACACACACACTCACACACTCACACGCACACACTCACACGCACACACACATGATACTAAGCTTTCAAAGGACATAAAACCAATTGAGGGGCAGAATCCAATCCCACGCAATTTTATTTATTCTGGTTTCCTGCAAAAGGGGCTATCTTAGCAACAGGGTAGAAGTGTAATACTTCTTGAGTTATTCTAGAAAATAACTCAAGTGGGACTGGGCCACAGACACCCTCAGAAGAGCTGTGGATGGACTGGCGGGGCTCTTTGCTTATAGCACTGCTCACTGTAAGTGCAATGAAAGACTGCCATTCCATCTATGACAATACTTGTTGGCCCCACAGCCCTGATTTCCACTGATGATCTAACTGGCTCCTGGTCAGTGACTGCATGTCTAGATTGGGGCTGGGGTTGGGGCAGGCAGGGGCTGAGCACACAGCCTTGGCTGAGACTGTGATTGTTTCAGGGGTGAGCATGGAACCTGAGCTGGGACCCAGAAGACATTTTCTGAGAATGCTGCAACCCAGATCTTCTCTTTCTATTCAGTGTAGCGAGCAGATATGAAGGCTGGAACTGCTAGGGTAAAGTTTGCTATCATACCATGGGAGCCAGCCTGAGAACGAGGCCTATATGTCCACCAATGCAAAGCCAGAGGAAAATTGCAAGAAGTGGAGCCGGAGCCTTGATGACAACATTTCCAGACCAAGCACTACCTGTCTCTGCTGTTTTCAGTTATTAGAGCTAATAAATGCCTTTTATATTTTTTAAGCAATTTTGACCTGGGCATTGATCCCTGATGACGTAAAGAATCCCAATTGCTATTTGAACAAGTACCAAGTTGTGTGATAGAGAGCATGACTTGTCTCTGAGTGTGGAGGAGAGAAGGTCCATGTGAACTAGGAGAGTAGTTGTGGTGAGAGCTGGAGTCTTAAGCAGAGGGCGGGAGCTGGCTCACAGGCTGGTGTCCACTAGGTTCCAGGCACACACGGGGCCCCCAGTCTGCCCTCACAACACACCTCCCCTCTTTGTCTCAATATCCTGTTTTGTAAGTGAAAAAACTAAGGCTCCGACAAGGTAAGCAACTTGCCCAAGTCACCCAGCAAGTGCATGAAACTCCAGGATTTGAACCCATGCTGTTCCCATGATTCCTCCCTTCCTCATGTCTACCACTTGGGTTCAGAATAGCTGGGTTTCAGTGTCAGTTCCAGATGTTAAACCTTGGATAAGTCACTCATATTCCCTGTGCCGTAGTCTCCGCCCATGTAAAATCGTGACGATAATACTCATTTCTTGAAATCACTAGGAAGGCTACCGTATGGGAAGCTTCTGTCAGTTGTGAAGAGCTAGGTGAATGTGAGGCATTGTTTTTAACGGGGAAGGCCTCAGGGAGGAAGTAACACTTAAGCTAGGGGTAGGAGGAGAGGTAGATTTTTGTGGGGAGTTAGGAGGGAAAGGATGAGCTAGACAGACCGGTTTGGGTGAAGGCATGGAATACAGCTGAGCACGAGTCATTTGTGCAGAAGAAAATGAGCTGCCTTAGTAGTTCCTGATGGGAAGCTTTGGGAAGGTCCGGGGTACTGTCCCCTCCTCCCTTTTTTGTTTGTTTGTTCATTTATCCTTCCATTTACTCAAGGAGAAATATACTTTCATAACTCCATTTATTTAACTTTCGTCCTCCTCCCTAAGTGCTAGCAGTCTACTGAAGTTACTCAGTATGTGTATTTATCTAGCTTCCTTATCCAAAAGGGCTTTCTTTCCTCCTTGGTATTATTATCCTTATCTCATATACTATATATTTTTATATTTTACTTACTTAGCTTACCTGTTTCTTCCTTAGAATATAATCTCCATGAGGGCAAGGATTCCCCCTGCCCCATTTTATTTACAGTTGTATTCAGTACCTTGAACAGTGTCTGGCACATAGTAAATGCTCAATAAATATTTGTTGAATCAAGGAATGAACCTCTTTTTACGTCTGTTCTATCTGGGTAGAACAGGGCCTGGATATGATCTGAAAGAAAAATCTTCCTTTCAGCTGATTATCTCATACAAAGAGCTTAGGGATTGTCAGTAAACGTTTCTCTTCTTGTCCTGTCAGTCTTTGGGCCTCAGCTGAGAAGAGGACTTGTCTCCTCTTTCTGGATCCACTTTGTCTTCTTCTCCTCCCTACAGTGATACCAGTCTGTTTCTAACCCTCTCCTTCTTTCTAGAATGCTGACTTGATCTTGGAAGTCTCTATCAGTTGTTTTTTGGTGGTGGTTTTTTGTAGTTCCCGTGTGCTGCTTAAGAGGCCTTATGTCTTTCGAAGTCTTTGCAGCACCACGCCTATAAGACAAACTTTTTCTGTGCTCTTGCCCGTCTTCTCTTGGAGTCTAACTTTGACGCACTGACATACACGCAAAGCCTCTGGCTCTTTCCTGGGTCCTTTCAAAGACAGCCGCCTTTCCAGGAGAGGTTGAGGAAGACCAGAAAAGAAGGGAGAAAAAAGAACACTTGACCCTGTCATACACATATTCCCAATGCCCTAATTGAAAGAAGGGATAAAAATTGAACTCTTGATTGGGCTGAGAAAGCGTATTGGGCAACAGACCTAATATTGGAATCACTAATTTTATTTTTCTCACCCCTATCTTCTTTTTGATTTAATGATGTCTTGTAGTAAGTAATGGGTAGAAACACACTGGAATATTTTTACTGATGCAGTGGCTAGTATATTGCATTAAACAAATATGAAATACCTGTATATATATATACATACATATATATATATATATATATATATATATATATATATATATATATATATATATATATATATATATATCTGCTAACACATACTAGGTAAGACTTTGTTAATTTCACATACTTATTTTCACTAGGGGACCCAGGTCTTCCCATTAAATTATTTTGAAGTCAAAATATCCACTGTGGGCAAATGAAACCATAAAAGCAAAAAGGTGGTCTTAGTCAAAGAATAGCTGAAAATAATCAAATTGGTAAAGCAGCAGACTCTGGGATTTTGCATATTCATTTATTCCAATTCCTTAACATTTCAAAGAACCACAAAATAAGAGATAGACAAATGCTATTAAGTCACACTATCTGGTTTTTTTTTTCCGTTTGTTTGTTTTTTTGCCAGGATTCTCCCATTGCAGCCCATGCCTTGTTGCTTTTTCTGTTCTGGATGTACAGTTAGCATGTAGCTCCTGTGTGGCATTTGAGTTAGATAGATCCTTCTGTGCATGGATGGAAAACCATGCCAGCCACCTCTGTGGCATCCCCCTCATGGCACTTTGGCTATTCTTCCTGGAGGCCAGGGTTGCTCAGGCTCCGTTTGGTCAAAGAGAGCTGGGTGTCAGGCTTTGGTCAGCAATAAACCATCATGTGATAAACAAGGGCAATGTGATGATTCTGTTCACTCCTTGGTGCTGCCAAACCTGGGCCAGATCTCACCAGTGCAGGCTTCCTGGAAGGCTTTTCGTGTTTCCTGCTTCTGGATGGAAACCCAGAGGATGCCAACAGTGAAAAATAACAGTGTGGAGAGAAATGCTCTGTTAATGTGTGCTGGTGATGTTTAGGGGAAGAGATTTCATCAGGGTGTTGATTTTGGTTTTAAATTGACCATTAATCTTGCTGTATGACTTTTAGGAAAAAAGGAATATTTTTTGATCATATTTTTATTCATGTGTGCCTCATGCCATCGTATTGATTTCCAGGTGGAAACTTTATTTTCAAGGACATTCTTTCTTTCTTTCTTTCCACATCATGCCAGTATTAATTCTTAAACTCCAGGAAATGATGTGTGTCAGAGCAGAAGACTAGACTCAGATGGAAAGCAGGGTCTTTAAAGATCATCTAGACCACAGAGTTTAAAATGCTTATTTAATTATTATTATTTATATTTCAGAAGAATCAAATGCCAAGTGGTGAAGGCCAAGAAGGCCAAAGTGATATATTTAAGTTCAAAAAGCAGGAGGCCACGAGGATGGTGGGGTCGTGGTGCTTTTAAGCAGAGAAATATCCACCAGCTAGCTTTTCATGACTAATGTCTAAAACCATTGTCCACTTGCATCTCAGAGCGTACTTTGACTTTGCATCTGGACAATGGCATGGGCCTGCCAAATGACTTTTCATTTATGAATCCTGAAATACCTGCTGGTCCATTTTAATTTTCCTGTCCTTACTAATTTTTTTCTCTCTAGTTTTACAGTATGCTTTGACCATCTTGTTGAACTCATGAGGCTATATTTCTGAAGTTTTTATTCCTTTTTTTCTTTTCCAGCTTTATTGAGATTATAATTGACATATAACGATGCATAAATTTAAGGTGTACAATGTATTTATTGATTTGATACACTAATATATTTTGAAACGATTACTATGATAGTGTTAACTAACACCTCCATCATATCCCACAATTACCATTTATTTTTTGTGGTGAAAACATTTATGATCTACTCGCTTAGCAACCTTAAATCCTATAACACAGTACTATTAACTATCACCAGGCTATGATAAATTAAATTCCAAGAACTTATTCATCTTATAACTGGAAGTTTGCACCCTTTGACCCACCATCTCCCCATGTCCCCCCATCCCCACCCCTTCACCTCCTGGTAACCACCACTCTACTCTCTGTTTCTATGAGTTTGGCTTTTTAGATTCCATCCATAAATGAGAATATACAGTATTTGCCTTTGTCTGTCTGACTTTTCTTCACTTAGTATGATGTCCTCAAGTTTCATCCATGTTGTCGCAAGTGGCAGGATGAAATCTTCATTCTTAAATAATTCTCTGAAAGTATCTGCTTTTTTTCATAAACAGAATGAAAGACTTGACATGACATGAGAATGTTTGCTGGTGAATTCAGATCTTAGCAATATATATGTAATGTCATGGGAAGATCCTTCCATTCCAGAAATGAAGGATCCCATTGCATGTTAAGATGTTTTCCAGTTGGACAGTAACTCATAAGAGAAACCATAACTTTGATTATGGAAAGGTAAGGAAATCCAACTCCAGATGGAGGTACATGGGAAAGAAGGATGGGTTTGTTTTGTGTAGCTCGAAGGGGCATAACGAGAACAAGTGAAAGTTATCAGAAGGAGAATATCCACCCAATAGACAGAGATTCCGAACGGTTGAAAGTGTTAGAAAGGAATGGGTCACCTAGTAATATGTCAGTGGGGTCTGGAGGGCTGCTTGTCAGTCAGGGCTGCTATATGGAAGTGGGGTGGACAATCATTAAGGAAATGGTGGGGGTGAGTTTCAGAACGGCTGGGGGACAGGGAGCTGGGCCTATAGATGTCTTATCAGTGGAGCTGGGAAAGAAAACCCAGAAAAAAGAGGCTGTAGGAGGGAATGGGAAAAAGGCCATTTGCTGGTTAGTCTAGGAGGCCTGAGAAGATAATGGATATGTATGATCTTTCCCAAATCTTGCCTTGTTACCTAGTGAACATATTTGACTTTTCTAGCCCTACGAACCTACGAAAACACATATATTCCTGGTGGACTTGTAAAGCCACCCAAGCCCACCAGGCCCTATTCTTATTTCCCAAGACCACCTCTCAGAGGTCATCCTCTTGAGACAGTTATTTGGAGCTCTACTGACCTTGTCTCATGGTTGAAACTTTTCTAGTGTATTTAATGTGAGGGAAGGGAGAGAAGGGATAGCAACAAAAACAAAAACTAAAGCCACAACAGCATGATTTATTATAGGACACGTTTCTTAGAAGAGACAAAAACAGCATCAATGAAGAGCAATCATAGTAGGGTTCAGAGTTGTCTCAGAGTCAATTCAACAATTCATAGAGGGTGGGCTTCATATAAACAGCTGCAGAAAAGCAGTTAAATGATTTTCTCTGCGCTCCTGGGGAAGACTTTGTCGAATCTGCTGCAGTTGCTCCCAAGGAGCGCTGCTAATGACATCTACAGCAAATAGCAGTTCAATAAATCGCTTCCCTTCATTAATCTGGCCGTCAGTGTCTGCACTAATGGTGTTTACACAGCAGGCAGTTTCAGGGAAGGATAATACGGACCCATTTTTTAGTAACGTGAAGGTGGCCCCGTAAAAACAGGCAACTATGTAGCTGGTCCCTGGACTCTGATGAATCAAAATCACTTCATTTATTCACTCTTTCATGCCGCAATTATGCTTTGAGTGAGAACAGTGTGCCTGGCACCATGTCAGGTCT
Source organism: Rhinolophus sinicus (assembly GCF_057876585.1). NCBI lineage: Eukaryota > Metazoa > Chordata > Mammalia > Chiroptera > Rhinolophidae > Rhinolophus > Rhinolophus sinicus. The sequence continues at coordinate 164,830,334 of NC_142517.1, read as the reverse complement.
TTATATCGCAATGAGCAAAGGTCTTCCAGGGGCTTATAGCTACTGGGGAGATGGAAATCATCACCCACATATATAATGGACAGAGATGAGAGCTATGGCAGAAAAGGACAGATTTCTTTGGAAGAGGGTAATAGTGGACACAAATTTAGATCGAGACTGACCGTTTCTCCAGAAAACTCAGGGCTTCATGCTGATGGAGCTGGTGGCTCTTTGGGAATCTAGATAGAAACGAATGCTGTGCCTCCGTAACCATCGAATCTGAATGTGACTGTCTCAAGAAAATGGAAGTTTCCTCATGTCAACTACTAAATAACAGTTCTGGATAGGTGTTTATGGATGACAGTGACTATTTGTGTGAATAACAATAGGTCACTATAATCGAGACTGTGACACAGTATGTCTCCAGGCAGTTGTGTAATATTTAGGCACTTGCTTCCCACCCCTGAGTCTTAGGTGGACTGAAAACCATTGGCCCTGCCCACTGACTATGGGTGTGCCTTGCTTCAGGGGTGAATCGGGGCTACCTCTGGACAGAGTATTTTGGCTCTGGTGTCTGTGAGGTGGCTTACTTGATTCAGGTGTCCTAGAGCTTCCCGGACTCATCCTGAGAATGATATCAGAGGCCCTGAAATTGGCTGGTTGTCAGGGGCTGCGGGGGAGAGAGGCATTCTGGCTTAGCGCTGGCTGCCAGTAATGTTAGTCCAGCAGGAGCCCATGCATGTCCAAGAAAATGTCCTTCACTTATGGGAGCAGCACAGTACCTCCAAAGCTCATAGAATAGTGTAGCAATATACCTGTACCCTTTCTGCCTCTATCTCATTGAATGAGGGAGTAGATGTTTTGATGCATCGTGTGACTACAGTGTATCATCATTAGCATCTTCCTCCCCACTGATGACATTTACTGAAATCTTATATGTCAGGAACTGTTTTAAATCCTGTCTATATAAGACCTCATTTAATTCTCATAACTGATCCCCAGAATGTAACACATAAACCCAGAAAATTTCAAATTTTCCACGTTATAAATGAGAAGAAGATATTTCCCAGTTTCCAAAAAGAAAGAGTTACTCATCTTAAATACAAGGTGTCCCCATCCCCTACCTGCCCACCTGTCTCTTAGAATATTATTCAGAATGTGATGGCCACGTTTGACTTCAAGGGCAGGAGGAGGCCGGAGTAGTTTGGGGAAATCTGCCAGGTTCTTTGAGGTCACAGGTGCTGGCTCACATAACATACGACTGTGTATATATCTCTCAGCAATCTTCTGAGGTTGGCAGTGACTGGAAGCCTCATGAGGATAGAGATTCACCCCTTTTTCAACGCTTTCCTCTACACATTAGAAAATGCCTGGCTCAGTGAATATTTGTTGAATAAAAGAAGATATTTTGTTGAATAAAACAAGGAAGATCTGGGCTTTCTAATAGGAACCACTTCTAAATCTGTGTAATCTTGGGCAAGACATCTGCTATTTCTGTTTCTAATTTACCTTTTGGTTTGGTTAGAAATGAAATAGTGGTTGGAAGCCTCATAGAGCTGAGAAGGTGAACTGTTGCTTAAGAACTAAATATTTTTCATTGATTCATTGAAGGTAAGTGAAACAAGCAAAAGTCACCAAGTGACCTTAATTCGTTTGGTATATGTTCGTTCATGTTTTACTGTAATGCACGTCACCTGAAAAGCTATATGCCCTAAATCTTCCTCTACTCTGCACTGCTGCTGTTGGTGAAGACAGCAGGTGTCGGGAAGGCATTTGTGATCCTACTTGGTGTCTCTCAGCAAAGCAGTAGTAGCTTTGGACTCCTCAGTGCCAACAAGATGTCATCAGCCCCCAGTACTTTATGAGCCTCTTAAAAGGGCGAGTATCCAGGGATGATACTTGAGCAGTTTGTCAGGACACTGTGCAATAACTACTGGGGGATCTGCTGCTTGGACTGAAATCAAATTGCAATGGCCGATGGAGGTTTTAATATCAGTCCAGTCCATCACCTACAGAGAACACTATTAATAACCAGGTAAAAGCCTTTGTGTATAAGCTGATTCCATTTACAGTTATATCATGTCAGGCAGATGTCAGCATCCTATCTTGTCTCAGTCATAATGACGGCTAATATGGTCCATACAGGATAATAGATGGGGTGGGAAGGATTACAGAGTTAAAAATCAATCAGGGCTTTCTCATACATCTCTATGGTTTTGTGGCTGGTTAAATCATCAAAGTCTCAAGATTGATTTTTTTTTGCTTTAGTAATCAATCCTTCATAATCTGTTACCTTTTTCCTCCTCCTCCTTCTCACACTCTTCTCTCTCTCTCTCTGTCTCTCTCTCTCTGTTAAAAAAAAAAAAAAAAAAAAAAAAGCCAAACTGGATAAATACAGAGATGTGCTCTTTGCAGCAGAGGGAAGATTTAATACGTTCTGAAGGCAGAGCTGAAAAGTTATGCGTGCTACTATACGGGACAGGAAAGATATGAGAGTTGATAAGTATGAAGTAGTTTGCTCTTTTCAGAAATAAGTCATTTACACTTGGGTATTTGGTATTTTATTTTCATCAGCTAAAGCAGAGGCTCAGTTTCTATCTCCAAAGGAAATCAGGTGGTAACATTTATACAATGAGACATATTAACATGGAACACTGGCACCCTGAAGCCCTGAATGCAGCAACCGACCATGTCTCTTTGGCACTGAGATAATATGATATATATGTGTGTTCTTATTCGCTAGGGTTCTAAGACACAGCAACGAGAGTGCTAATTTGGTACAGAGCAGCTCAAAGGGGAAACCATCTATCTGCTATTCCTGAGAAGTTAGAACTCTTTGGACAAAAAAACTATAAAAATCCTGGTAATTGTCTCAGAACAGGTTAACAGCCTTCAGTAGATATATGAGGGGGTGAAAAGGGGGCGAGTGTGGGATTTTGAGATTGACAAGAGGTGGGACAGGAACTGTGATGAGCACATTAGAGGAACTGAGAAGAGAGCCAGTGTGTCAGCACGACTTGTGATGTGGAGGCACTGTTAGCTGCCCAGCACTTGGTATGGGGAGATCCCACATGGAATAACAGCAACCCGTAGGTGTGGGAACATAGGAACCTGGAAGGGGTCATTCACTCATTCCCTCACCGCAATCTTTCATTAAACAGGCACTCTGCTAGGAGAAGTAGATGCAAATGGACACCCTGAAGAACTCAATGTCTCATGTGGAAAACGAATGTAAACAAATGCTTCGGGTGCAAGGAGATAACCTCCATAATGGAAGGGTGTAAAAGATGTGGCACTCGGAGCAGGTAGGCAAGCACAGGAAGCCTTAGGGTTCACTGGAAATCCTCAAGGGCCAGGCTAGCAGAACAGTCAAGTGGTTATCTCCACAGTACCTGCAGACATAGCCTGTGCCCAGTATCTTCTGTTTGCCCTTCCAGAGTCACTCATCCTCCTTCAGTCTGTATGGACCAATCGTTGGACTTGCTTTCCCTTTGGCCAACAGTGAGTCCTAACAGGAGGCTGGAGGGAGGAAGTAGGGGGAGATCAGCACATTTATCCTCTCAGGGACCTTCCAAAGCAGTAGCATAGCTTAGGGCTGGCTGTGCCCCGTGCCTGAAGGTCAGAGTTTCTCTTGAGGGGACCATCTTTGTACACTTTCTCCTTTTGGGTTCTGGGAGCCTCTCTTTCCTTTCCCTTTGGGCATTGGGGTAACAGCTTTGGGCTACTGAACTATCTATCCCATTGTGGGTTGGTTTTTTTCTTTTTTATACCCCATCCACACATTTGTAAATTGTTGCTTTTTAAATGGCCGTCACATTACCTTGATTTTAGCACTGCTTCCTGCTGTGACCCAGCCTGATAAATATCCCATTTTCATCACTCCTTCTCCATCTCCTTTACTAAAACCTAGTCCTACAAGGTCACCACACTAGCCTCCTAATTCATTCCCTGATTTCACTCTTGTGTTTCTATAGCCTATTCACTATACATCAACCAAAACAATCTTTTTAAAAATGTAAAACAGATCATGAGAATCTCCTGCTTAAAAGCCTTGAGTGGCTACCCAGAACTTTGGTAAAATCCAAAGTTCTCACCCTGATTTAGGATGCCCCTCATGAAATAAACCTTTCTTTTCTTCTCTGACCTCATCTATGACAATCTGCCTCAGAACTGCGTTCCAACTACCCTGGCCTTCCCTGATTGTTCGAGTATTCTGGTGATTTTCCTCCCTGAGTATCAAATGGCTGCTTCTTTTACCATCCAAATCTCACAGAAGTCATGCATAACCACCAAGTTAAAGTGGCCAACCAATCATTTTCCATGACATCAGCTTATTTTAATTTTCTACGTAGCTTCTCTTTATCTATCCATCTAGCCACCCTCTCACTGGAATTAAGATCTACTGGAACAGGGAACTTGTCTCTCTTGTTCTGCGCTACATCTTTACCATATTACACAGTACCTGACACATAGTAGGCCCTCGGTAAATACTTATTGAATGAATGAATAAATGAATGAGCAAATCACAGGACCCAGTCCTAGGAAGAATAGAGAATGAACCAAATTCTAAGACAGATTCAAGTAGGAAAAATATAAGAATTGGGCTACTAGGACTATAGCACTTGTTAGAACCAGAGAGAAACCAGTTTTCTGGAACTGGGGTATATGGTAATGGCCAGATAAGAATTCTAGAGTCATGCCAGGGTGGGAGTTCATCTTTTTTTGTATGTGTTTCATGGACTCCTTTGGATGAAGCCAATAAACTCTTTCTCAGAAATATGCTTTTAATGCATGAAATAAAATACCTACAATTACAAGGAAAACTAATTATATTGAAACACAGGTATTAAAACATTCTAAAATTGTGGTATAATACTATATATGCTTTATTAATAGATTAATAATAAAATCTAGCAATGTATATGATAACCCTCAGAATTTTGAAGTAGTGATGAATGTAAATGGTATTTTGAGATAGCTATATGAACAATAATGGTGATATGAATATATACATGATTTCTGCAAGTCCCAGATGAGCTAATTCTGCCCTGCCCCCAATTTAAGGAAATACTGAATTTAGTGAAAACAATTTGTTTCTCACCCACCCAACTTTGTGGACATCCTGACCCTTGGAGTTTTTTTTGTTTTTTTTTTTTTTGACCCTTGGGAGTCTGTTTAGAATCTTGATTGGGCTGGGCCTGGAGGGAAGTCCAGCAGCTCCTCCAAGGACAGTGGAGGTTGGCAGAAGCATGTACTGCTGTCAGAACACAGCTTTATGAGAACACTTGAATAACCCCAGTATGACCCGAGATTGGGGAATCTCAAAAGAGCCGAGGATCTAAGGATACTCCCTTGAACCAGATCCAAACTACTATCCTTTTAAAGGCTGAATTTCTCTGGTGAAAATCATGAAATACAATACTTTCTGGTGTGATGTTTGGGGCTTCCTGTTTCCCAATAGTCGTTTAAGGAGGAGGCTTCACAAAGTATCTCTGTATTTCTCCTGGTTCATTTTTATTCCCATACATATCAACAATGGGAAAATGAAATACTGTGGTTCTGCAAGACATTCCACACATATTTGCCATAAAAAAGAACCCTTCTTGAAGAGTGTTTTAGGGTAAGGCATTGAATCTCTACCATTACATCTAGAATATATAAGCACTTACAGATGGGGTTCCTGAGGCTCATTCATCACATTTACGATCTATAGACTCTCCCCGAAGTAGTTTCTTCTTTAACCACATTGGTTTGGGGTGTGTGAAATACATCTGTAATTGATCAGAGTTGGATCCCACTTGCCCCACTGAGGAGGAGGGTTCATTCTTGCTCCTGGCTACAGGGAAACAGACTCAGAGCAAGATAAACTTTTCAAAATGCAGGCTGTGGCTTATTACTTGCCTAGATGTCTTGAAGAAACCTTCATCGATCAGAGGGTTTTACTAGAATGCAAATTTCTGTTATATGGAATCTCTGAAATTAACGGAGTCTCTTTTCCGTGAATTTTCTGGAGTTTGACACAGAGGTTTACAGCTTGGGAAAGCTGAAGCTATTATAAAGCCTGTCACAGTGTGACCCATGATAAGATTGTTTTGGTCTGTTCAAAAGAATAGAGGAATTTAAATCCAGGCACTGAGTAATTCAAGGGGCCTAGAACCCTGACGTATATTGAACCAAAGAATTTTTTGGTGTGCAAAGCTTGAAAATCCTTTAAGGTTTTCTTCTTGTCTTAGAGTAGGAGGGTTTTCCAGGAGTAACTAATTCTAACGCTTTATGACAGATCTTGGCTTTGTGGCAAGTTTTCAAGTGGATTTGAATGGCTTTGGGTTGTTGAAATAATTCACTACAATGTGGCTTGACATGTGACATCTTATTTTATTAAGCAGAGAAATTGGAATGGAAATCAAGAGCATGAAACATTCTTGACAAAAATAAATCAGCAATAATTCCCTATAGGTTTGGAGTAGAAGTGAGGTTTAGCCTTATAAGCCCGCCCTTATGACATCTGACAATCAAATTGAAACCAGGTGTAACCTGTATCACCACAGCCTGTCCCTTCCAACCACTTCCTGGTTTTTTGTTGCTACTATATGTGATTCTGATAAGTAGCATATGCTCTCCTGGTAGGGACTTGCAAAAATATTCAATAGAAATCATGAAAATATGTAAAAGGGCAAAAACCCACTTTTTGGTTTGAATTTACAGTGTAGAGTGCTGAGAGCTTGTTGCTCATGGGTAGGATTATTTTTCATCCTGTCTACTCCAGCCCAGCCAACTGTTGTGTGTGCCTGATGGCCTCCCAGGCTGTGGTTCTCAGACAAGGTCATATTGAAACACATTACACCTAACTACGATTCAATCCCCATGGACAGGAAGTCACGGTTGAACCTGACTTAGGGTTGTGGCCCAGGATCTTTATAGCCAGCCCCTCTTCCTCTGCTTTCAATCCTAGGTCAAATGCTTATTACCCTTTAAGCCTAAACTTTTACAAGTAATTAGCAGTTGAGTCTTTTCTGGGCTCAATTCTCTTATCCATTTTCTAACCAAACTCTCATTGAAATCAACAGTTAGGTTTATTGATTTAATTTAGACTAATTTAATTTTAATCAATAATTTTAATCAATAACTTGCTTTCACTGGAAGTTTCAGAAAGTCCCAATGAAATAAACTAATGGATTTGGGTATTCCATAAATATTTACATATTAAAATACTAAGTCTAGTTGTGCCTACAGAGGAAATAGACTTCTTTTAGAAAGCACAAGAATCAAGCAAATGATTTCTCAGAAACAATAGAATAATCCTACTTTGACCCTATGAGTGCCAACCACTGTCTACAGAGACTAGGTTCTCCATATCGAGAAGTGATTGGTTTCAAAGTAATTTCCCACCAGCCACTGTATTGAACATTCATTTACTTTGGGAGCCAAGTCAGACAGAGGGCAGCTTTGTCACTGGAGTGGAATCCTGACAGCACAAATTTTATTCCTCTCCGATTGCTCAAAGAAACAGCTACCCACCCAGCATGTACAGAGGAGTCCAGGCCTTGATGCTATTTTATTTTGTTTTTCTTTATTTTTTTAAGAAAAAATGATTAATCTCTCTCTTGCTCTGAAAGCTTTAGCTCATACAGCTCCCATTGACTTTCAGGACTTAGGAATAATTTGAAGACAGCACTTGCATGTTGAAGCCTTTGGGAAATGCTGTGGTCAGAACGGACCAATATTAACTCATGTTTTAAATTCTATTAGGTTCCCCCCACTTCCAGTCTGAGTTCTAATGTCTTTTCATCCTGGCCAGAAGCTGCAGCTATTTTTCTCCATGCTTGACCTAGCCATTTATCCCACTTTCTTTTGGCAGAAGAATAGAAAACAACATTTGCAGCATCCCTAAATTAATTATACTTTTCTCAAGCTAAAGAACTGTGACAGAGCCACAAAACAGCAACTGAAAACTAATTCCTTAAAAGAATATGAAAAAAGGAAGTTGTATAAGATAGGGTAATTAATCTTGCAATAAAAATAATTGTTTACAGTTAAAATTAATGTAACATGCATTCCTCAGCAGATAATAAATTATGGACTTTCTCATTAGCATTTGAATTGATTTCCTCTAATTTCTGAGGAGCACATGAGCATGTGACTAGATTAAGTTTAATTGGACTACAGCTGGTGCTGACTGTATGCACATGGGTGGGGGCTTTGCTGACTGATTGGCTGTCTCTGCATTTTGTTTCCATTGTCTTTCTCCGCTGTTTCTCCCCACAGGTAGAAAGATTGAAAAGACTAAGGTCTTAAAATGGAATTAACTAGAAGAAGGATTGTAGTTTTGGGTGTTAGACAATGAACTCCTACCAAGAATGATTACAACATAACATATGATTATCATACAATATAATTGTTATTACCATTTTATCATCATTATGGAATTATTATTTTGTCAACAACTAACTTATTGAGCTTTTACTATGTTTTGGTCTTTTCATCTTCATGGCTTTATCGTAGGTATTATTTTCTTCCCATTGTATGAATAAGTACATGAAAGCTCAGAGGGGTGAATAACTTGTCAGGAAGTCACGGCTGAACCTGACCTAGGATTGTGGCCCACGTTGTGGCCCAAGGTAACAGATGGATATGGGAAAGTTGATATTAGAAACCAGTTAAAAAAAGAAATTCTAGGGATCATGCTCTTACCCCCTTTATTATTCTGATTATTTGAAGAATCAAGCAGTCTAATTACCTAGTTGATGGGGAATGAAAAATGGGTGGTGTCTGCTCCTCGCTAAGCTTCTGGGCATGTAGAATAGCATCGACAGGAGGTGGAAAACGGCCAAAAAGGGGTTAACGTATAGCTGATGAAGGACTATGTTGTCGCCATGGAGACAGGCAGAATTTCTAATAGGCCCATAATTAGGGGGGAAAAAAGCATGAGTCCAATTAATGTTGGGATTGTTAAAAAGTGGGAAGAAACAGATATTTCAGAAAAGGAAAGTAGAAGAATTGATACGATTTAGGTCCCATTCTACTAAAGTGTGTCTGATTAGAGCTGAGAAAATTGAGAGCAAAAGAGTAACTGTAGGTTTTCAGTCCTACAGTTGAATGTTTTCTCTTGGAATAAATTTCTCACGTAAATGAAGTAGAAGAAGTATTTAGAGCAATTTGAAAAATAAGCTCCTCTAGAGAATTCTATGGGACTTCGGTGGTGTGAAGCTTTGTATCTTTCTCACTTGAGTGGGGACTTAACGTAGGCCCCATTCCAACAGGAACAGCTCAAGCCTTTGCTTTATTGACGTACAGAAATGGTGGAAGTAGGGGTTATGCAGCAGAAGATAAAATAATTGTAGGTGACTTGAACGACTTTTTCTTCTGGTTTGCCATTAGCAGTTGTACTTAGCTCAGAGTCCTAATTTCAGTCTGCCTGGTCATGCAACCAGTTGTTTACATGCTGGTTCCACATAGACTGTGCCCCTTGAGGATGGGGCCCACATTAGGTGTGATAAATGAATACACCAAAGTGTAGGTATTAGGTACCTCTACATAAAACTTTCCTAATTCTAAATAAAGTTAGATCTTGAAAGTTTTTCTGCCTTCTCTTATTTGGCAAATATCTTTTACTATATAATGTTATATTTAGTGGGTTATTCGTAAATTCAAATGTTGATATAGGTAATTATGTGTAGAAATCAAAGTTGATCATGGTCCCCAATATCAGTGTTGACAAAAAAAGAAGACTTTAGGAAATGTGATACATGAGGTTATATTCATGGTACCTGTGAGTATAAAAATTTTGAGCAAGGTGCCAGAGTATTAATCAGGAGACCCATGTTTTAAACACACACATACACACACACACACGCACACACACGCACGTGTACACACACACACACACACACACACTCACACTCCCACTGTTTAGGTCTGGCTTCTCCTCCCTGCTTAAAGATTAACCATGGGAAAGAAACAAAAATGTGACACTTGGCTGACGTGCTAATATTTTAGTTGAGCAAATGTGCTGAGTACAAATGCCAACGGACCAGCCTGCTTGGAGCCTACTTTAAACCTTTGACTTTGCATTTTGTCAGTAAGTTCCTCTATGGCTCCCCTCTTTTTCACTCTCCTCTTGTTCGGAGCTGTTAAAAATCTGTAATCCATATCACTTGTTTCAGTTCTATCATACGCTGGGACACAGCCTCACCTAGATTTTCCCCATAAACAAAGTGCCACGTTGTTGCAGCCTTCCCTTTCACCTCATTATGGCGGGAGCAGAGTGTGATGTCACACTTGACCCAGTACCAGTCTGCCCATAAATGATACAGCCTGTTCCCCCTTTGCTTCCTGGCTCGAGTGCCGGGAAGGAGCTTAGTATGAAATTCATGCCGTGATGACAGATTTAAAAGTTGCTACAAACTCTAACAGACAGCAACTGCAGTTTGTAGACATACACAACATGTACCGCTCTCTTGTATTCTTAAGTGATGACATTCTTCGTTTAAAGAGTTACGTTTATATAGCTCATTACGGTTGCCTGTCTATGAAATGAGGGTGGTAGAGAGAAAGGAAAAGAAGGCTAAATTGGATATGAAGACATTTACCAGAAAAACTTTCCAAATGTTAATGAGCAGCTTAAAGGGCTGCACACATGTGTTGCAGTATAATTGGGTTTGATGCCTTCTGGGGACTTTGAAGTTTTCCGCTCTTGCCCATTGTATTTTGAGAGGTGGAATGAGCCCCTCGGATTTCTAACACTTTTGGCTCTGAAGATCCACATGGTGCTATATTGTAAATCTGCAGACAGCCAACAAACAGAGGGCCAAGCTCCAGTGACTCTTGTTTGGTTTGGGTTTTTCAAGCAATTAAATGAATGGTAGTCTCTAAATGTCTCTGGGGAGGTACAACATGCTGTGATGAGAATTTACTGGAAAGGGGCAAGGAGGGGTTCCTACTCTGTTGCTGGGGCTTTTCCTGGGGAAAAAAAAGCAATTATGTCCAAATGCGTCCTGAGACTTTGCCAACCTGTTCCTATCCCTTAATCCCCATCACTTTCATAGTCTATCCAAATTCTCTTGGGAAAGCATTAGGTGTTTTTTTTTCCCATGTGAAGCAATTACAATTCAAAATTAGCTTATATCATAGTTAAATAAATGTGTATTCTAAAAGATTCTCTTTGGTCGTTTTTCAGTCTCTTGGAAAGTAGTTGTGTCCATCCACCAGAGAAGAAGCAAGAAGCTCCCAGAGCTTGATCCAAGTAGGCAAGCTGTTCCCATTGTGGATTATCTCCTGATTTCTGGAACCGGAGAACAGTGGGGAGCAGTGAGGCTTTGGGTGGGGAACCCAGATGCCAGGGCTGCTGCCTTCTCTGAAATAATGCATGGGGGGGGGGCACTGAGATAATCGCATGTTGCCCAGTCTGGGTGGAGTTAGTTATGACTATTATTATAATTCAGGAGAGAGTTTTATTGAACAGTGGAAGTTCCTTGATTTAGGGGCCCATAAATTACTCCTGCAGAAGCAGGAGCTATTGGCCAGTGAAGTGATTCTGTAAAGTGGTCTGAAGCTTGAGAAAAGTTCGTAGACAGTTTCCTGAAGTTGCATTTCCTGGGGACCCAGAGCAAGTTTGGCAATGGGAATGGCCTAGGAAAATGAGTCTTTCAGCTTGAGTTATTTCTTTGAAGGCACATTTCTTAGTTATTCTTCAAATAACAATCTTGTGATCGTTATTCTTGTGAGTGTGCTAATTACTGCCTTAGAATGCTAGCTGAAGAGGAGGGTGGAACTGGTTAACTCTCCATTACCCATTTTAATTTTCTACTTAGGTTTCTATTCTGACAGCCTGTTGTACTGCAAAACTACTCTTTGGTTTGATCTTTGCAACAGTTGGATGGCCATTGACTATGGAGAGCAATGTGAAAGTAAGTGGATAGTATTTGAATAGGAATGTTTTCAGTCTCTGCTGCATTTGAATTTAAACTGGGTAACAATAGAAATAAAAGAAGCAAGTCATTCCGAGGAGACTACCCCATTTGCATCCCATCTAAAGCTCAGAGGAACAATATGAATGTTGAAAGATTCACCAAATTTAGCAGAATCTTAAACTACTAATGCCAACTATGAGGCATCAAGGATCATTAACCCCTCCTCTCCCCTTCATCCTCAGTATGACCAATTATGTGTCAGGCTCTATTTCAGGTGTCAGGAAGACATAAAAAAGTTTGTCACATTCTTTGGTTATAAGTAGGAAGTGAGGATACACACACACACACACAAAAAGATGTCTAATAATTGGAGGTGGCTCAAAATTGCAGCGGTAGAAACATGCTCTGGGAATTTGGAAGGAGAGCTGACTTCTAGAGAAAATCGCCACAAAGCCTCTATTGGGTGCTTTCACCCACATTATTTCATTTAATCCTTTCAACATTTTGGAAAGTAAGTATGATTTTCATTTATCTAATGAGGAAATTGAGGCTCCGGGAAGATTAAATAGCTTGTTCAAGATCGCAGAGACAGAAACCAGTAGTTAGAATTTGAACCCAGGTCAGACTAACAGCATTATAAGGGGATGGTTGAAAGACCAAGGGTCAGGAGACAAAAAACAAACTCCAGGAATTCAAAGTTTAATATGCATCTCTGTTAGCCTGGTTTGGAAGTTTGGGTGGTTTAGGGGAGTCATCTGGAGATAAGCCTTGGGAGGATGGGGTCTATTATGGAGGGCTTGGAATGGCTAGGTCAAGTCAAGGGCACCCTCCAGTTGACCATCAGATTGTATTTGTTAGGTTCACTCTGGGAATCCCCAGTACCAAGGACTGTGCCTGAAGCATAATAGGCAATCAACAGATAAGAAAAGGAGGAAAAGAGGGAGGAGAGAGGAAGGAATCAATAAACTATTCCTCTGAGGAGTGATTTGCTGAATGGTGTTTTGGGACATCTAATCTTCATATAGATGTTCAGGATGGCTTGTGATTTGGAGAGCCTGGAGGCAGAGTTAAATAGTAGAAGAGCGTTACATCTGAACTATATGTTCAAATTTGGATTTAGAGATTTTTTGACTCAAGATCCAGATATGATTGCAAATTTTTTGCTATCTTAAAAGTCTTAGCTGAATTCATGCTTTCTAAAACAGTATCATATCTGTTTGGAACTCTGTCTCACCTGGATAAATAATGTGGAATCACTGGAGATCAAGTGCTTAATTGCTTGTTTAATGTTTCCAGTACATACACAGTTGGGACTATCTTGATGCTGCTCAGCCTTAAAATTTACTCTTTCAAACATTTCTCCTAATAAATACCAGGTTATTTTGGTAATCAGGGGTGGTTATTGTGATAATGGCCAATTGCACACAAATTGTTACGCTGTCAGGATTCAGGGCTTTATGTGATCAGTCAGAAATTTTGAGGAAAATACATTTGAATTTCTCTTTGACTTCTGGGGCCTGAAGAAGGCCTGGTGCTCAGTAGATATTTTCCATGTGAATGAATGTTTAACAGCTGGTTTTCCTGTCTCCCACCATTTTTTCTCCCTTTTTCCTAAAACTCTCAATAGTTCATGTCTAGATATGATAAGGTCCTTAAAAATTCTTTTCCATCATGCTGTTTATTCGTGTATTCGTTCATTTGTTTGTTGATTTTAAAATTATTTTTGAGTGACTCTCCTGTGTAAGGTAATCATCCAGGTGTCATGGAGGGACGCAGTAAGGGAGGAATATACAATGTTGTACCTCAGTTTTCCACCCATCCCGAGGCTTTATAAGAGCATCTATGTTGTAAAACCAAACTTCCTGTTTTCGACTTGGGAAAGTTAGGAGGTGGGGTGGGAAGAGCCTACTCATCCCTGAGGAAACTTCTCATCCTGGTCCTCAAGCCTCTCTTTACATCTCCCCATCTTATTTCTATTCCGTCCCCTGTGGTATAACATTTGTCTTTCTACGACAGAGCACTCAGTGACTCCCTAAAGCAAGTCATGCTTTGCTCACCGTTCCCCCTATGTACCGTACTCCTTTCTACTTTGCGTTCTTGTTGAAGCTGTTGCCTTTTTCCCTCCTTGGACTGTATTTCTCCCTCCGTTTTCTGCCAACTCATTTTTTAACATCCAGATCAATTTTTATTTTCATCACGAAGCCATCTTATGCTCCAGCCTATTCTAACTTGTTCTTTCCTGAACCATAGGATTTTGCCTCTTAGTTATATTTTCTATTATCTAATGTTTCCCATTTAAGTCTCGCCATTCTTCTTTATGGATGATGGGTTCTTTGTATCAGTGACTCTAGTTTTGGTTTTTGTGGATGCCACATATTCCCAGCACCACATTTCATTTGACAATCACTGACCGATATGAGAGGAGTCGCCAGACCATTTGTTTGTTTCTTAGGCTGAGGGTACAGTTGTGAAAGTGGTGAATATGAGACTGTTATTAGCACTTGTGTGTTTTTTATAGCACCTAATAGAATTCAGAGAATGAGAAGACAGCTATGAATTTTTTTATATTCTCAAGAGATCAAAATGAAGATTTATCTTACACAGCTGTTTTTATTACAGGGAAAAGTTCCTTTGACTCATTCTGCCCAAATTGTTCTATTGTTGTTGTTATTGTGAATTTTATTGATTTAAAACAGAAAATTTTAAATTGCTGTTGGCTTTCGTAAATCCATTATTTTATGATCCATTGAGAAGACTATTTTGTTGCAGAATGTAAAGAATGCTGAACAGGTATTATGAAATCAGAAGGAATTTAGGCATTTTAAATGCTGGCTGTACTCTCTTGACCAGGGGTCTAGATTAACAACGTGTCAAAGGAAAACCTGTGGGGACCCAATATTGGCTTGCTGAGCACGTTCTCATCAATGAAGATGAGAGCATGTGTGGAAGTCAGCCAGCAGGCTATGGTAGTATCGTCACTCTATTCCTTATGAACTTTGGGGTTCCTGCGTAGCATCTCCAGGAAAGGAAAGAGAAACTTGTGTACGATGTTCCACCGGCCAGTGAGAGTGAATGATTTTCAATTGTTTTATCCCATGTGTGGTCATTATCGAAACATTTCCAGCCAAGCTCTGGCTGGATCTCTCCTCACAGTTTGAAGCTGTGATATTTGCATCCATATTCTGCAACAGCTTGTAAAATTGTTTTCTGACCAAATTAGAGTTTTCTATTGGGATTATGTTATTTCACGTAATAAAGATGGAATACGCAAAGTATCACCTGCTAATTGGCACAGACAGGATTCTGAAGATTGATTTTTTTTTTCTCTTCAAAAATGTTGACAAATATTTTAACTTAAGTCATCATTAATTTTTTTTTCTAGTAGTGAAAGACTATGGTTGTGTAATAAATATTCTAGAATATATTTTTTAAACTTCTGATTTGATTTCCAGGTGACATTTCATTGTTGACAAAATGAGCAATTCACCTGAAATCTGATAAACTAAATAAAAATACTAAAATTGCATGTCATCAAAGTCAAGAACATAAAGGAAAAGACTTATAATTTGACTACATTAAAAATAAAGCCAATGTACAATAAAAACACACCCCATAAACAAAGGGAAAGAACAACTGGAAAAAGATATTTTCAACAAGGGGATACAGATAATTTGCTATAACAAGGGGATTACATACCTAATATGTAAAGAGCTCCTACAAATTAATAAGAACATGAACATGACAATAGAGAAATACAAATGGCAAAAATGTATAAAAAGATATTAAGCCCATGAATAATCAAAGAACTGCAAATTAAAACAGCAATAGATATTTTCTCCTATGAAATGAATAAGTATTGAAAATACTCAATGTTGATAGGAAAATAGGGAAACATACGCTCATAAACTTTTGATAGTGAGAAAAATTGGTCTAACATATTCTGTTGGCAATTTAGCAGAATTTCAATCTTAAAGATATCTATACTCCCTGGTTCTGGAATTCCACTACAGGAAATTTATTTGAAGGGAATACTTGAATAAACACATAAAAATGTGTACATGGGGGTATTCATCACAACATTGTTTATAATAGAAGCTGAAATCAATCTAAATGACTGCCAATAGTGAACGGTTCAATAACTAATGGTACAACACCACAGATTACCTACAGGCATTAAAAATGCAGATGTAAATTTGCATTTATTAACATGGAAAAATATACCTCAGATGTTGTTAAATGGGGAAAAAAAAAGCAGGCTAGGAAACTAAGTATTTATGCTCCCACTTTTCCAAAAAAATAATAAAAATCAATATTTGTACATATAGAAAAGATACAAATCGAGAAAAGTTTTAAAGGATATACACAAAAAATGATAATGACTATTAATCTTTGATTATTAGTGAGGTATCAATTTAAAAAAAAAAGAGAAAAGTAATGAATCTGTTTTTATTTTGGGGAAAGCACCGAAATGTGCTTTTGTCCATAATCACGGATATAAATACAACCTTGTGTTTTAAAGATGGCATTCCCACATCTGCTTCTTAAGGTCACTCCAAGGTCATAGCCAGGCTACTAGAGGATGCAGATGTCTTTGTACTGAAAAAGATGGTTAATCTGTGAGACAACCATGGATTTAGGTGTAGGACTTCTTGATAAATGTTACTTTGGATTTTAAAACAACACCACTGTCTGAGAATGAGAACACAAGTCACTGAAAACAAGGCAAGGGACGGAGGAGTGTGTGTGAACCAGTCAGGAGAGAACTTTTCCCCTGAAAGCATGTTCTGTGCACTTCTGGAGGTATTTAACACATCCAACAGTGTTTTACGGGCATTTCCCCTCAATTGGCAAGCTGGTTCAGACTGGGAAATAGGCCTCATTCATCACTCATTCTGTCATATAATGCACTGAGCATGTAGTGTGCGCCAGGCGCGGATCTAGGCACCAGGAATACAAGTTCAATGCAGACAAACTCTGCCCTCCAGGAGCCCCGGGAAAGGGGCTAGCGGATTAAACAGGCTATTTCAGTGTAGTTTAGTAAGAGCTATCTGAGGATTGAGGGTTGAGCTCACTCTGTCCTACTCTGTTTTGTACAGGTTAGGGAAAGCTTCCTAGACAGTGTATCCAAAGGGAGACCTGAGAGATGAGCAACAGTTAGCTGGGGATGCAGGAGGAGAGCATGAAAGACAGTGTTCCAGGCAGAAGCACCGTTTCGTGCGGGGCCTTGATGCGAGAGCCCACTGGCTGGCTGCAACTCCCAGTGTGACAAGTGAGCCAGGCTGGAGGTGAGTAGGGACAGAGGTTTTCAATTCTGGCTCCACAGTGAGCCTCAGTGAGAGATTAAATAAATAAACAAGCCAGCAAACACAAAACAAAGCTATGCCTAGACCGGACCCTGACTTAATTAGCTTCTGTGTGGTGGGGGATGGTCTTTGAACCGGGTCTGTCCCACCCCCACCCCAATGCAGGATACCCTCCCTACTACCTGCCTGTCAGAGTCCCCCAGACTGCAGCTCTCTCTATGTAACAGGCCACTGGGTGACTGCAGCATGCAGCCAGGACCAGGAACAAGGGGAGAGTGTGAAGGGCCTGGTCAAGCAGGCTGAGAAGTTTGAATTTGCCTTAAGGGCAAGGGGGTGCCTGGTTGAATAAATGTATATGCCACAAGCCACCATTAATATAACATTTAAAGAGACTTCAGCACGTTTGCCAAAGCTCTGGGATTTTTATGGTAACCACCTGGGTGTATCAGTGTTTTGTGCAAAGGGGTGGGGTATAAGGAAACACAAAAATAGGCATGTGATAGAATGGGTTATAAATCTTTACTTCAGTACCCTCCGAAGATACATTTCTGAATAGGTGCATGTAAATTGAAAACTTGTAAAGCAAATCATAAAGCCACCTAGGGAGGTTGCTATTTAAAAAAATCAGTGAAGTAAAACCTACTGAAATGTTAACAATAACTCCTAATTTATTTGTTCTGCATTATTTGGATTTTCATATACAATAATGAGTTTTTAAAAGATGGTACACACATGGAACATTTGCATATTTATGTAAACCACAAAGTACGTTTTACTTCAGAGGAGAGCAAGTCGAGGCATTTGGGAATAAACATGGCCTCATTTTCAGACTTAAATCTGAAGTTTAAGGATATGGTTTTGAGAAAATAACCTTTCAGAGACTTCGTTTCCTCATCAATAAAATGGGAATAATAAACCTAACTTGCAGGCTTGTAGTAAAGGGTTATAAAGAGGTAAAGCAAGGAAGGCATCTTACTCATAAGATAAGTAAGCATGCCTGTCACATAGTAGGTGCTCAATAAATTGTAACCATTATTAACCTGCTTTCAAAAAGAGTTTTAGGAGCCTTAAAAATTTAGGGGCTTCTTGGAATTTGAATCACCCCAACCTTTCCTAGATTCTGTTTCCAAAGTAGATTTTATGGGTGAAAATTGATGGTTGTTGCTACGTGGTTCTCTTTTACTTAACAACGTTCTGGTATCTAACCAGAGCCAGAAAGAATAATTCAGTGTTACCCATAGAAGATGGAAATGATTGTTTTTTTGGTTGGCAAGCTCCAAAACTCAGTAAACCTGTTACATAATTCCAAGCAGTTAATTGGGAATGTGTTTTATGGCTCACGCCTGCGAGCCCCCTGGGAAGCGACAGAATTCCCATGCTCTGGGTCAGATGAAGCTTGGGAGTGTTTTTGAAACTTTTCTGTGGTTGGGGTGGATGGCTAGCAACACCTGCTTTGAAAAATTTCCAAGCTAAATGATTTCTGTTGCACTGTACGTCATGGAACCCTGGGGCCCGAGCATTTTTCAGGTATTGGAACTGACCCAAAGCTGTTGAAGGAGGACAATTCTGGTTGGTGTTGCTGCATGGACTCCTGCAACCCACCCCATTGTGATGGTGGTGGGGGGTCAGGGGCACCTGCAGTTTTCATAATAGATGCCTGATGGTGCCATTTCCATGCTTCATCTCCCTAATCGAGAATAAGTTCTGGGGACCCCTTAAAGGGGATCATTTCAGACTTGCTGCAGTCTGGCTTAATACCCGCCAACAGTTTTTCATTGCATTTTAGAGTAAAATCTCAGTCTTTCTGTAGGGTGAGCAGACATCCTGGTTTGCCAGAGGTAGTCCCCAGTTTGTACCTGTTGTCTCTATGTCCCAGGTAATTAATAAAACACCCTCTTTCGCTCTCAAGCTTGTTCTGGTTTAGACCATATATATTCTGTCATCGTTGAAACTCAGACCCATGTAGCTTTGCTCCTGTCAACCTCCCCAACTCATTTCCCATTTCTCCTTTGCGCACTTGGTGGCAGCCATGCTGGCCTTCTTTTCATTCTTGGAAGACATCAGGCTTGTTGTTGCCTCAAGGCATCTGTCCATGCTGGAGAGCTCAGTCCTCAGATGGCTTCAGGGTTTGCTACTTGGGTCATTCAGCCCTCAACTCAGGTGTCACCTCTTCAGACGTGCCTTCACCGATCATCCCAATCTAAAGTGGCCTGCACCCCCAGGCCACACACCATCACGTCACCTCGTTTTCTTTCCTGTGCTTTATATCGTAAGCTGAAAGTAGTCTCTTAATTGATTTACTGTTTATCTCCCTCCTCTAGAATATAAGCTCCATGAGGACAGGTCTCTTGTCTGCCATGTTTGCTGTCACATCCTAACTCCTAGAACAGAACCTGTTATATAGGGCGTGGTCAGTAAATAGGTACTGATTCAGGGAATGAATGCACAAATCCCCCTTTTGTCAAAAAATGAAGGGGAGAGAAATGGTTAAAATAGTGCATTGTTTAGATATGCAATTCACTCACTTTTAAAAAAACCCAGCTTTATTAAGATTTAATTCACATACCATACAATTCACTCCCTTAAAGTGCATAATGGTTTTCAGTATAGTCACAGACTCACGTATCCATCACTACTGTCAACTTTGGAACATTTTCATTATCCCCCAGAGTAATTCCAAACCCCTTGGCTGTCACTTCAAGTCACCTGTACTCCCAGCCCAGGCAACCACCAATCTGCTTTCTGTCTGTATAGATTTGCCTATTCTGGATATTTTCTATAAATGCAATCATGCAATATATGGTCCTTTATGAATAGCTTCTTTTACTCAGCACAATGTTTTCAAGGTTCATTCATGTTGTATTATATCATACACTTTTTCAAATTTCCATATTCTCCCCCTGGATCACGTTAGACCACCAGAAGGCTACACACTAGGATGATGGGGGTTTATGTCAAAGGTTTTTAATCATGGTTGCACATCAAAACCCCCCTCCGCTCCACCCCAGCTCATGGAACTTTTATAAAACCCAGAGTATCTTTACTCTAGAGCCTATGAGGTGCAGCCTGAGTTGAAAACCATTGGTTTAGCTAATTACCTCCACTGAGTTGTTATTTAATGTTACACATTTGAATTTTATTTAATATTGCAAGTAAAGGTCATAGGAAACTTGCTGCTGCAAGATGTTGTCCCCTAACCAGGCTATTGGGGAAGCAGATCTTGGACATTTGTCATTTTACAAGTATAGGTGCTGCCTGTAAAATAATGAAAAAATACAGAGCTAGGAGTTCCGACATGCTTTGCGTCTTCCTCAAGCTTTTCCCGGTGTAATGTTAAGGAAGCTGTTTAACCTCTTAGCACCCCAGTTTCCTCATATATAAAATGATCTGGTAGGGTTGTTGGAAGCTTTAAAAGAAATAATGTATGAACACTACAACAAAAACTATAAAATGTGTTAAAGTATAGGGGTAGGCTGAAGGTCTAGGGAATTGATTCTACCTCTGGTGGTCCATGAATTGAGTGACTTCCTGTGGCTTAGCTGACTCTACCACGACATTACTTTTGACACACTTATAACTACTTCAATTTAGTTATTATGCAGATCCAACCATCTTTTGTGAACTCTGCCTACCAATACCCTCCCCACCAAAGGTACTTTATTATTACAAAACAATTCTGTAAAGAAAAACAGAGGATATAGAATAATGAACAACCATAAACCTATCCTATGTAAAAATGTACCATATTTCTTTATCTTAATTTGGGAACTATTTTAAAGAAAGTTATTGATAATATTTTACTCTAAATATTCCAGAATGCACACATAAAACAATCATGATATTTTCCTATATAACCACAATAGCATTATCACACTTAATAAAATGAAAAATTTTCTAATACCATTTAACATCCAGCCCATAGTTATATTTCCACTATTTTCTCAAAATGTCTTTTATAGCTGCTTTGTTCAAACCAGCATGTATTGCAATGTGAACATTTACAATGTCTCTTAATCAAGAGTCCCCTTTCAGCTTGTTTAGTCTCTGTGAAATTGACATGTTGAAGAGACTTGACTAGTTTTTCTGTAGGGCATTCTACTTTCCAGATCTGTCTGTTTCCTTGTGGTGTCATTTAACTTTTTCTTCCATCCTCTGTACTTCCTGTGTGCTGGGAGTCAGTTCTAATGCTTGATTAGACTTAAGTTAAACAATTTTGACAAGAATGCTTTGTAACACGATTGTTATATTTGCATCCCGTCAGGAGACAGTGTGCTACCTGAGATGCAGAGGACCCCCACACTGCTCACTACAATTTCCATTCATTGGTATTAGTTACCACAGTTAGCACTGGAGCATCAAAGTAGGAAAAAAACTAAACATTTCATTTGCCTGGTTACTAATAATACAAATTGTATTAATTTACATGACCTGTTTACTATTCTTTGCTAATTAGAGAACAACACCATTGTGATTGTGTATTTCAATAAATCACGTGTCAGAATAATGTTGAGATAAATTCTATTTACTTAGACTGGAAGCTCTGCACATGCATGCTGGGTCTTCATAGGTTGTTGTTGTTGTTGGGCAACATTGTGGTCTCCTCAGTCAGTATCTGCCCTCCTCCCCCACCCAAAGGAACAATGTGAAAACATTATCACTCATGGGAATTCTCTCTCTCTCTTTCTCTCTCTCTCTCTCTCTCTCTCTCTCTCTCTCTCTCTCTCTCTCTCTCTCCCCCTCTCCCTCTCCCTCTTTCTCTCCCCCTCTCCCTCTCTCTCCCTCTCTGTCTCTCTCTCCTTATTTTCCCTGAAAATAAGACCTAACCGGAAAATAAGCCCTAGCATGATTTTTCAGGATGACCTCCCCTGAACATAAGCCCTCATGTGTCTTTTGGAGCAAAAATTAATATAAGACCCGGTCTTATTTTTGGGGAAACATGGTATGTCCTTATGTCCTTGCATTTTAAATGGTAACAATAAACAGCAACAGAACATTAGAAATGATATATTAAACAAAAACAAAATTTAATTATTTATAACATCCAAATTTCTCTCTTATGCCCTCTTTTTTTTTGCCACAAATAAAAAGGAATAATGTAAGAGTCTTTTTATTTAGGATTTACCAAGAAATTAGTCTATTTGAAAGGGAAAATAAATGCAGGTGAGAAATCTTTGCATCTTTTTGTCCCACTCTTATTATTCAATATGGTTATAAGAAGCCCTCATCTATTTTCTAATTGTTTCTTGCACTTGGGAGTGGTCCCCCCACACACACACATCTACTGCCCCTATATAATCCTTACAAGAAAAATACAGACTTTTCCCCTGAGCCACCATCTTGATTTTCTCCTATAGTGGTGTTAGCATTAGGCATTTCGCTGCTCTTTGATTCTTATGTTACTCTTTTATTGTCCTGAGTTATTTTCCTTGATCTTCAGAAAGTTGTAGCATTATATATTTTTACATCAAGCAATCTTGGTGCTTGTGTGATTTATACATATTTTTTGCAGGTTGCTCTCCTCCCTTCGTCCTCGCTTCCTTCTTTCTTCCCCCTGCTGCTTCATATTCTCTGCCACTTCTCACTTTTTGTACCTTTAATTTGCTTGCTATTGAAAAAGCAGAATATATCATTATTTGCTCTTATTTTAAATTCTGATTTATTTAAAGTAGATATGAATATTTGGGAGGCAGTTTTTCCTTCTGTTTCTAGACCTCCTAAGGGATTTGTGTATTATCAAGAAAGCTTATACTAAAAAGTCAGTTTTGTGCCCTGTGAAGAATAGTTGGAGGAATTTAAGTAGCCTGCTGCTTTTTTCTCATCTGTCCTTTAGGTCCTCTAAAGAGATTTTATGGCTTTTCAAAATTTTGTATTTTAATAGACTTTTCTAGTTTTTGTTATATCATCTTTGAATAATGCTTACAAGATGAATAAATTTATAGTCAGTCCTGCATGCATAACTTGTCATTTGTGAAACTGTGTTATTAAATGATCCTGGGTAATTAGTACAGAAGGCAGTTACTTCAAGAAATGTAAGAAATAATTCAGTTCAAGCTACTAAATCATTAAGTTTGGGATTTTATTATGTCACTCAGTTCAAGATTTCCTGTGAAAATGAGCCAGCTTCAAAATATACAAGCTTCTAGAATTTTCTAATACAGTTTTTAGAAAGGTAGAATTAATTTTTCACTGTTCTCTATTTCCCCTCTCTCCACCTCACCTGGGATGGGCAGATAGTTAACTTGACTCTGTAAATTTACTGCCAATAAAAACTAGAAAGAATATCTGCATTGAAATAGTTGTCTTGTGATGTCACTTCTTAAATATCATAAATGAAATAGATATGATGCATAGCTTATGCATACTCTTTGCATAGAGGTGAACAAGAGATTTACCATTTAGTATAAGATATTTACATCCGTTCATCAAAATATGACTCCCTTTATAGTCTTCTAAAGCCATGCCTCTAATATACATTATTATGGTAATTTAGAAATGGAACATAGAGTACAAAAAGAACATGATAAATGCACATCATCTTACTCTTTATAGCTCTAGTAAATTTTGTACCTTAGGCTAGACTGAATACATTTTTAGTTTTTCATGCAACAATCATTTTGGAAATGCGTCAGTCAACAGGCTTCCTTTACTCATTATTATTTAGCCTAAAGATCTGAGGAATCTGTTTTTATTCTGTTGTCAATTTATTTCCAAGAAATGTCCCTGTCTTTATTGACTTGAATGAACATTTCCTTTCTTCCCTTTTATGATTGTAAAGCTACACCCCTTTTCACCCTCATTTCATCAACTATTTCCAAGGGCCACACATTTCTTTTTTCCATAGGATGCATTCATCTACAAATCAGTATAACAGAGATTTCAGACACAGCAGCTGAGCCTCGGAAAAAAGTATGTTTCTCCTCTCTCCAAGCAAAAGATAGAAAATATCTTTCAGATTTCTTCTATTTTCCAAGCATTAAATCCTTTCGTCCAAATCTGGAAAAAATAACTGGGAAGGCATTTGTTGAATTACACAAAAGGCAGGTGGTTTCGACCTCGGCACGCACACAGGCTGCAGCCTAGCTGTCCAGGCACTATCCTTCCCTGCAAAGGTGAAATGATTTAGAGGCCTAGAGAAACTTAATTTTTCTTGATCACCATGTGCAACCCGGAATTTTAATGGCAGGCATAATTAATTCTTCTGATGCTAATCATCAGGGCTGGACCCCACAATTATCAGGCTGGTGCAGCTGGGGCATGGTGCAGACATGAAAAATTAGGAAAATGAATCAGTAATAGGGTGGCAGATTTAATCTGCATCAGGAAAACAAAGTTAAAAAGAGGAAGATCGAGAGAATTTCAGCTGCAGCTTTTGTGCAAATGCGCAGTGACAGAACTGAAAAATGTTGCCGATGTCCAAAGTGATTGGTAATTACCAAGCCATTGAATTTTTTATTGTCAATTTATCATTGCGCCAGAGGTTAAATTTAACATCTTCTTCTAAAGCCATCACTCTAAGAAGGCTCACTGCGCACCACGTGGCTCAGAGTCAGCGAAAGGTTAATCAGGTATTTCTTTAGTTTGCATGTGTCTCCAAACTCGCCTTCCTCCTGGGCTGTGCCAGGCCATGGCTGAATGCCGGCTGTGGGAGATTTCCCACTATTCCTTACCTATGACTTTCAGAGAAATATCAGGTTGTATTATTCACCACAACTCACTACAATTACTCTCTATTGGCATTTACTAAGAACCCTGGTGCAAGAAAAGAATCTTTTTCAAGTCAGAAAAATCCCATCATTTCAAGCCCTGGGGATACTTCATTAAGGTGTAGCTGAGACAAGGGCTCATCTCTCTCTGTAGCTCTATTTTAAATGCTCTTTTGTCAGAGACATTGGAAGAAATGATATGACCTCTTCTTAAAACAAAAGGAAATTCCACAATAATTTCATCTGATTCAGATTTAACACTCTTCTTTATCTCTCTCTCCCCGCCCCCCACAGGTTGTCCCTTTATTAATAGTTGGAAAAAGCTTAGTTTAAAAAGGAGATATTTATCCATGTGAATATTGAGTACTTCAAATAACTGCTTCTTTAAAGAGCCTTCTGAAATATTTGGACAGATCCAGAGCAGATATTGAAATTCCATAGGAATAGCCTTGTCTTACTGATTTTTAAAAAGTGACGGCTTAATTCAGTCACTGCTCGAATCATTAACATCACCTGTTTCACCTTTTTGTTGTTTGCTTGATTGTGCCTCCTCTCCCGTATGTATTTTGAAATACAGAGCAGTCTTTTATTAAGGGAATGGTGTATATTTTCTATAAATTAAAAATGGAAATAGCCTTTAGGGAGACTTGAAAAAAATCAATGTGTGGATTAATTACTGCAATTCATTACTCAAATAAAAATGAGCTCAACCTTGCATTGGATACAAATTTAGGGACTGAAGATGTTTTTGCAAAAGACAAAGCCTGTGTTCCTTCCTGATCATGTTAATCTGCAGATCAAAGACTCTGTGAATCCGCCTGCTGGAAGCTCCTTAGGGGATAGGCCAGTGGGGCTCCATCCTGGCAGCGGGCAGTGAGTTATTACTGCTGAATACAAAAGCTGGTCACGTGACTGTCACCTACCAGCAGTGGCACGAGTCCTTCTCCTGCCCGGGCTTCCTGAGACCTTGCTTTTCTGAGCCCTTGCTTTTCTATAATTAAATCTGAACCATAAAAGCCATACCTGTCAAATGACCTCCAGCTGCCCTCATAAACAACACTGGGAATTTTGCTGGTAGCAACTCTTTGCTTTTGGAAAGAACATAGGAAAATATCCTATTTAGCTAGAGATTTCCCTCCCCTACCTTTTTTTTTTTTCCAATTCTCCCCACACTGAGCTTCCTCTCCCCTTTTGGAATTTAAGTAGGGGACTGGAAAATACACAGCAAATAAAACATACAGTATAATTTATTGAAAAGATTCTGCTGTCTTCTCCTGAATTAGTAACCTGTCCTTTTAGGAAGAAGAGAGAGAAAATGGAACGAAAGTATATAATTTTTCTAACATCATTTGGCTGCCTTTCTTTGATCATGTTTTATGGCCAGAGGATAAATTACCACGTGAAGGTTTCTGTTTAAAACCTGAACATGTTTAGTATGATTTGAATCCTGCCATATTTTGCATAGCTGCCTTTTGCTTGAGCAAATTTAATGCAAAGATCAGCAGCTCAGAGCATAACACATATTAGCTGGTTCTTTTCTGCTATTGGAATCCCCCACTATTTTAATTGGATTCTTTCCAAAACTGCAACTAATTAAGAATCAATTCAGGACCATTAGCAAGTGGGACAAGCTAGCCAGTGTTGCATATTTCAAAAGAGTTAGTTTTAATGAGAGGCGTTACTGGATGGGGGGAAAAGAAACAGATTAAAGATAGTGTAGGGACCCTCTTCAGCTAAACGGAACGACTAATGGTACATGGAAAGATGCTGAACTTGTAGTCCTCTGTAATTGATCTAGTTACTGTTCGTAAAGAAACTTTAAAAACATGAATGCAGGTATTTAGAGGTACATTAGAGGTTCAATAACGATTTATAAACGTTACAAATTGTTGGCTTCTGTAGTGGAGTACTCCTTTTATTGGTGAAACATATGCCGTCTGCTTTCAGACCCGTTAACCTCAGCACTGCCAAGCCATTTTCTCTTCCCTGGGCTTCATACTGGCGCACATCTGCTTATCCAGACTTCACTGCCTGCAGATGGTGCTTTTTAATTTGTTAAAGGGTTAGCAGTGCCATATTTTTAACAGCTGTTCTTGAGTTCCTTTACCACAAAGAGAAACTTTGCTAGAACGTGGTGCTTAGGGAGAGTAATTTGATGCTCAGGTCCTCATTAGTTGCTTCTACTCTTTCCTGGATCTTAGCATCCAATCTTTTGTTATTACGAGTTGTGTGCAGGCTGAAGTTTTTCTCCAGAGGATGAAGGTGGAAAGTTAGTATACAGTTAACCTGCTTTGAACACTGCAGTATGACTATGTGTGGTTTCCACGGGGCAGCCAAATATTTAATCATTAGAAAGGATAGGCTATAAATCAAATACCTCAACTTGGATGCCTTATCTGATATGCTTGATTTCAGATTTCACCTTCCTCATGGACTTCTGTCGTGAGAAATTACCTGGACTAAGTTTCTTCATTTGAAGCAATCATCACCCAACCACAGAGCTTTTATGATTGTAAGATAATAGCAATAAAAAAGAGATTGTTGGCTCTAGCAGTGGACAAGGACAATAAAAATATATTACTCTATAGAAAAATAATTTTACTAAGTTTAGGTTTGATTACGTTTGAGATGGTATAGAGTACACATTGAAAAGGCAATTACAAGAATATTGAAGACTTGGCGTTTAAAGGATTCTTCCGAAAGTGTAGGGCTAAGGAAAGTCACACATGCTTATTGAGTAGGTTTTTCTCTAGTTACAATTGTTATCAAAACAATAAATACTATGAATCCATGTACTGTCATTTACCGTTGGGCTTGCAATCTGGGGAAACCTTGTCTCCTCTCTCTACTACCATCCACCCAGTCACCTGGTAGTTGCCATGATTCCTTCCTTACACTCCCTTTCCACATATAATCAGTCACCAAGACCTGTTGATTTTCCCTCCGTTTCTCAATTTTGATACCTTTGCTTCACCCCCTTTGCCTCAATCTTAGTTTGGCCCTCCGTTGTTTCTTGACTAGGACTAGATCTTTCACCTCTGTACCTCTAACCCTAGCACAGTGCACACGTGGGAGCTCAAGAAAAACAAATTGCTGAATGAATTACTTCCTACCATATATCAGGCCATGTTCTAGGCTCTGGGGATACAGTTTGGGATGGTGTTCCCAAAATCTGTCTGTTTATGGATTTAGGTTCATGTGAAGGAGCATGCACGTAACAGTCTATCTCAAAAGCTCACTAGCCTGGCTGCTGTGTGGAATGTTTAGGTGTTGTTCTAGCACAGTTGACCACCTGAGGTACACACAAGAGAAACCTTAAATGATGTGGCGTCTTCCAACCTCCAAATTAAACCTCAGTAAATGTTTGAAAGAGGTTGAAGAATGAAGTCACCTTGGGTCAAGGATGTGTGGCCGATTGTTGTAGTAACGACCTCCAATTTGTTAATGGCTTCCTGGTACCCACGTCCCTGGGCAGTCAGTCCCCTCTCACACTGACTCTGAGCTTGACCATGTGACTTGCTTTGAGGCCAGTGGTATAACAGCAAATGTGAGAGGTAAGAGACATGAAAAGTGCTTGCACACTGCTGCTTGCCCTCTTTTGTTACACTGGCTGGATGATGAGAGATATATGACTCGGGTGCCCTCATCACTGCAGAAAACTGCAGACCATCTTGTGGACACATGAGGGAGGCCAATCTAGACCATCCGGCTCCCAGGTGACCAGCCAACTGACCACAGATGCACGAGCAAGCACAGCCAGCAGCAGCCAGTCCCAACCTAGACCAGCAGCAGCACCCAGCCAACCAAAGACTCATGAGCAATAATAAAATGCCATTGTTTGAAGCCACAAGGTTTTGGGTGGTGTGTTATGCAACAGAGGCTAAACAATGCTGCTATCTCCTCCATTCCAGCTAGTTAGAATAGTGATGGGAGACTAGATAGTTCATTGGAAGTTCCAACTCGAAAAACCCTAGACACAGGGTGGGGTGGGACAAACTGTTAAAAAGTAACTGATTTCCATCCTAGGGGTGTGTGACAATTTTGGTCCTTAGGTGTAGCTCGTTTGCTTGCAGAGGAACATAGAAAATAGGATGATGGTAAGCAGTGGGTTTATGGGATGGTGGTGGGAGTGGAGTGTGCTGGGGCTGGGACTCAGGAAACTGAACTGGGCAAAGAGCTCAGTTCAATGGCGCCATGGTGTGGGGGACCTCAAAGAACTGCTTTTCAACTGGACCCTCTAATGCCTTGGTGTTTTTATTTTTATTTTTTAATTTTTTAAATTCATTTTTTATTATTATTGGTTTCAGGTGTACAAAACAATGTAACAGGTTGACATTTATACCCCTCACAAAGTGATAACACTTCTCCCCCCATCTATTCCCCCTCTGACATTGTATATAGCTGTTAACAGTTCCACTGACTCTATTCCCTATGCTGTACTCCACCTCCTGTGACCATATATATATATATATATATATATATATATATATATATATATATATATATATATATTAAATTGTAGTTGACATTCATTATTATTCAACTTCAGCTTCAGGTGTACAGTGCAGTGATCAGGCATCTACACCGTCCATGAAGTGGTCTCCCTAATAAGACAAGTGTCCATCAGATACCCTACAAAATCTTTACAACATTACTGATTATATTTCCCAAACTGTCTTTCATATCCCCGTGGCCATCTTGTGGTTACTGATGGTGCTTTCTAATCCCCTCACCTTCTCCCCCATCCCCACCCTCCTCCCATCTAGCAATGTTCAGTTTTTTCTCTGTATCTCTGAGACTGTTTCTGATTAGTTTGTTCATTTATTCTGTTCTTTAGATTCCACATGTAAGTGAGATCATATGGCATTTGTCTTTCTCCATCTGACTTATTTCACTTAACATAATGTTCTCTAGCTCCATCCATATCGTTGCAAATGGTAAGATTTCATTCTTCTTTATATGCTTTGGTGTTTTTAGAAACTTTTCTGAAGGTCATCTCTTGACAAAAAATAGTTAAGACTTCCAACTAATGTTCTGAGGTTGTGAAGAAATAATACAGAAGCAGCTATTATTTTTAGTTTCTGCCTTTTGGAGTCATAACACTGAAATTTTGTTTCATGTATTTAACAAATATGTACTTATTTCCTATAGGAGTCAAGTACTGTACTTTGTGCTAGAGATACAAACTCGTTTTCCATCTAGGAGGGCTGATAGACAAGTAAGCAAACTAGATATTTACAGGAGAGGGTGAGCAATATGATAAAGGCAAGAAGGAGAAGAACCCAGCTCGGCCTGAGGAGGGTGGAGGGTGGGCCGATGGACAGGACCAGAGCTCTGAGCTCTCACATCGTAGCAGTTCGGCTCAGCTGACTACAGTATTCCGTAGAGGGTGATAAATTGGAGAAACACTGAGGTACGCCTCCCCTCTTTACCTTCAACCTTCTGTCTCACTTGCTTTCCGATGTGTTCTTGGTGGAGGAAGCCCTGGTCGTGGCAATCTAGGTGGCCAGTCCCCAGCCTGAGGACCAGCCTCATGAGGTTACAGCTTCACCTGCCTGACGGCCGGAAAAATGAGGGTTTCACAGCCTGGCTTTCTGGCCATATGCTGAACCCTGTGTATATTTAGGGCTACATTTTCTCTTGTATATTTAGTTTCATGTCTCAATTTCTAGAAGACTTGCCATGTGCCTTACTGTTGATGTGTGAGAGATTTGTAGTACGTGCAGACATTACCTTGTAAAAAGAGAAGTACATGTAAGGAGGAAGTTTAGAGAGAGTCCTTTGTTAAAGATGTTTGTCATTTTGGAGGAGTTGCCCAGCATTGGAGCCCTCTTTCTAAGTATGGGTCTTTATCAGCTTATGACACTTGGCACAGCCTCTTCCATTTAGAGAAGCTAGAAAACACTAGATAATTTTTTCAATTTTGTCAGCTGGGGGCAGGCTCGTAGGGGTGGTCAATTAAATGCGCCCACTGAGATGCTGCCTGTGGAACTACTAATGTAAAGACCTAGCCCTGTGAATCCCCTGCCCAGCTGCGGACATTCTCTGTGCCTTGGTCAGCAGTGTGAGAGACCCTGCTTCATGGCTGACCTTGACTGTGTTTTTGCTGCCTGGCTTGTCTTTGTTCCTGTTTTCCAAACCTGGATCTCTAGTCGTCCAAGGCAATTCTGCTCAATATCCTTTAATGATTCCACCCCCGTCCCCCAACAAGGCAGTTACTGGCAGCTAAGGATGGTGACTGATAAATACTTTGCTATTGTACAAGATGTGATAAAAAAATATGGTGGATATTTAAATTTAAAGAAATTATTGCAGTAAAAGACACATTGCCATTATTCCCCTTCAAAATACTCCCCTTCGCTTAGAACACACTTATCCCATTGTTCTTGCCACTTTATGAAGCAGTTCTGGAAGTCCTCTTTCGTGAGTGTCTTTACTTCATCCTCCATAATGACAACACTATGTGTCACACATCACTTCTGGTATATGGCAATTTCTGTCAAATAAAACAAGTACGGTGTGTCCTCATCCACTTTATTCGCCCGATCTGGCACCGTGCGACTTCTGGCTCTTCCCCAGAGTCAAAATGATTCAGAGATAGTCATGACAGCGCAACTAAAGACACTCACGAAAGTGGACTTCCAGAACTGCTTCAGAAAGTGGCAAGAACGGTGGGAAAAGTGTGTTCGAAGCGAGGGTGAGTACTTTGAGGGGGATTAATGGCAATGTGTCTTTTACTGTAATAATTTTTTTTATTTAAACATTCACCATATTTTTAGATCACACCTCTTAGTTTTAATGGTGTGGAGACAAAGCAGGCTGGCGAATTACGTTGCTTGGGGCTTAGTTGCTGAGAACAGAATCCACTCTGGCCAACTTTAAAGGATTTAGGAGAGGGAATTAATTGACTCAGAATCATTGGGAGGGTTGAAGAAATAGATATAGGTTGAGCTTTATGAAAAACTCCCCCAATTCTTTACTTATTTATTGGTTATTGTTTACTGCTTATCTTCTCTATTAGAATGTAAACCCCATGAAGGCAGCAATCTTTGTTTTGTTCTCTTATGCACTCCAAGCACTAAAATAGTGTCTGGTATATTGTAGGTACTCAGTAATACTTTAATAATAATGTTAATAATAATAAAAAGTACATAGGAAGAACTTTTGAAAGAGGTTAAACAGAAAAAAGTCTTTTAGCCCACCCCCAAAGACCAAAAGTTATGGGTAAGTTTGCTGAGTTGGTCAATGTGTGGTCACATGTCAGAGAACTTGTAGGGATACGGCCAGATTGGACCTTACTGTCCACTAAAGGGAACTATTTTTCTCCCAAGAGGATGAATCCATATAAACATAAATAATTATATAAATATACATCTATATTTAATGTGTACCGTTTAGGCTATCTCCCGTGCAGAAGGTGACATGAGTAATGTATACTTTGGTTTGTATTGCCTGAAAATTTTGATTAGAGATTTTATAAACAAACTCCAAAATTACAGAGCTCGAGATAAGGCTGAGTTGACTTAAAATTTTGGAGTAATTTGGACCAGGCAAGCCTCAGTAATAATACCAAAGTTTATCAATGATGATGAATTTCTTATAGATTCTAGGGAAGTGTTTGACAGATTTTACAGGTCGAGAAACCGAAGGAGGAAGGGCATGACAAATTTGGCTTCACATACAACCCCAATTTAAGCCAATTTAAAAGGCTTGACCTTTAAATTACTACTTTAATTTTAATTTTGGGGGTATAGAGCATTCACTTATTCTTGGCATGCTCTATTATCTATTGTAATCCTGATTATCAAAATTTTTACAGTATTTCATACTATTTTTGCTGTGTTAGTGACATGGTAAAGTGGTTAGGTCTATAAGGAACCCTGGACATTAGCATGTGTGCTCTATAAACATCAGTCATTTTGGAAAGATTGACAATATGA